>NC_090769.1:43447661-43450161 GCF_036898095.1 Palaemon carinicauda | reverse complement strand
GATATATTAAATTGTTTCTGAGAATTCTTGGGATATTAAAACTAACCATTCAAATATATAAATTTTCCTTAGATCAGCTTATGAATAATTTCCTTTAGTAAAGAGGCAACATTCTTTTCCATAAACTGATTATACTTTTTTAATAGGAATAACTGCAGTTCATAAATTCCCCAATATACTGTATACGTACAATTTAACAGGTCTGTATGCTATTATGTTAAGTGGATTACAATCCAGTATATGTCATTCGCTTCACCTTTTTTTACTATAAAGGGATACTGATTAATCAGGATGGATGTGTTATCTATGATAGTCTATCTAGAAAATATTTCATTTTCCTATACTTTTCATTTTAACTGCAGTAGTATAACAGTAATGAGAGATATATAATTCTCAACAAGAATTCAATAGTTGTTATTTGGTGTATTGCGTTCCAAGAAGAAAAGGAAGTTACACACCCACACCCACACATACACACACACACATATATATATATGTATATATATATATATATATATATACATATATATATATATAGATAGATAGATAGATAGATAGATATTATGTATATATACACACACATATATGTGTGTGTATGTGTCTGTGTATAGGTGTACAATATATATATATATATATATATATATATATATATATATATATATGTGTGTGTGTGTGTGTGTGTGTGTGTATGTGTGTGTATGTGGTGTGTGCATTTTTGTATTATAGATGTGTGTGTATTTATGTAAATATATATCTAAATTTATATATTCATAGATATGTACATATCAACTCTTTAAATGAATATCCCTATGAGTGAACACATATCTATGCACGCCTGTTCTCTTATTAGATGATTTCCTACTTGCATGGTACATTTGTACTTTCTTGTTCTATTCACCTTCAATTACGTTTAAGTTAACTTTTTCAAAACTTGGCTTTTTTAATGACACAATTTTGTCTTCAATGTGATAAATTTTCTTTACAGGTTAAAGGTTTATGGTTTAATTTCCAATTATATCTGAAGAGATACTCGTCAGACCGTCAGCCCGACAAGTCAACCGACACGTGATGCCTAGCCTAAACAGTAACCTCCCCGTATACAGATAAAACTCGTGGGCCGAGGTGGGCCTCGATCTGCTGCATAAGAGGATGCATGGCTAACACGTAACCACTGTACTAGACAGTTATCTATTTCCTCTAAGGATAACTTGAGTTATCTGTGAACCGTCAACACTACTGTGTACGAGGCCTCATTAAGACAATTCTACTTATTTATTTTGAGTAATGGTTTTACTCTTGTATCCGAATATATTTACTGCTATGTGAGTACACCTCTATTTGACATATTCATTAATTTCAAAGTGTTGTTATTGGTATGAGCAAATCATGCTAAACATGGTAGATTGACACGCTATTTCTTTGTTTTTTTTTTTCTGAAAAAATCTTAGCAATAGCCATAGTTTCGAGATAGGAAATATATTATTTATCATTAGAGAATCTACTCTATCCCATACAGCTCACAGGTCTACAATAGGTCTCACAAATATAATTTCATCATGATTATTTCCCATCTAAAACACTAAAAGTTTTTTTATGGATAAGTAGTGAAAAATATTAGATCTGCAGAACAAACCCCAGCTTTTTTTGACAAACCTGAAAGTGCCGCCACTGAGAAATATAGTTTCCTGTGCTTTGGTGACAATTTTCTCTTACACAAAGGAAAGTATTTTATATCATTTGAATATCTCTAAAACTGATATGTTGTATTGCAATAAATGAATAAAACGTATTTGTTAATGTCTATTTTCAAACAAAAAATTACTTTTCATGTTGAGGTTAAGGAAATCCAGTTGACAATTAGGAAGTGAAATAAACCAAGAAACGATTGATTGAATCACTATTTACTCTTTACCCATACGTGCCAAACAATAAATGTCTAATGATCCATATCCAATAAAAAGACAAAAATTGAAATATTTATTGCCTGGAAATAATATGAGGAAATTACACTTGAATAGCATAAGTTCAACCTTCGTGGTTCTGCCAGTCTATCTATCTATCTTCCTAGAAATATTGTACTGGAATATAAGATTATACATACTTGTCATTTCATAAAATTCAGAGGCTTTACGTTACAAACATCACATTCACCACCTATTTAAGGAAATATTGTATGGACTTAGTTCCCAACAAGTTTTGAATATCAAATTAACAATATTTCCTTTTGTTTCTATTTCTAGATGGTTTTCAAGCCTTGATATCCCACTTAATCGGTGGCTTGGGATCATTATTGCAATACTGTAGCCCACACTATATAGTAATCTGTATCATTCGGTCGAAGAAATTTTGATATGGAAATAATTCAAAAGATTTGATAGAGTTTAGAATCTAGTTCATAAGACCTATAACCGTAATACTCTTGAAATTCAGTTTCATCACCTTGCATAATTCTCTGAACTTCAACTCAAAAGGGCCCAATCTATATCACTGAAGAGACTCA
>NC_090769.1:43430161-43442661 GCF_036898095.1 Palaemon carinicauda | reverse complement strand
GGTAGATGAAAAAAACCCATACATGTAGTTTGAAAACAGCTGGAAATCATATGCATAATATCTCTATGACTGAAAATAAGTACATGTGTTTATTGCGAATAACAAGAGGTAAGTTTTTAAAACTATCTGATGCTTTTTCTTTTTCCTGAGTTTCTGTTTGTTACTTTCCTATCATACGTTGCCCTGCTTTTGAGAACATATCCACTAACATTGCTAACTTCTCATTAGTTCTTTCTATCCAACTATAGCAGTCGACAAGATATCATTCCTCTTCCTAGATAACAAACACGCTATTGTCGACGACTTCATCTTTAACAGTGTGATCCAGCTGTTAATCTTAGTATATGTTCAATTACAGCACATGGAAATTTAAGTGATCATTCCTTTTCATCATAGAGTCATATTTAGTATCTAGTTTGAAAAAGTATTTACAGATGTTAGTAGACACTTTCGAGAATTAAAGTAGTAAAATCGAAGTTCAAGCTATCCACTAGATTTTGAAAAGTTTTATTGCTAAAATTATATACATACATATATATATATATATATATATATATATATATATATATATATATATATATATATATATATAGATATATATATATATATACATATATATATACACATATATATGTATATATATATATATATATATATATATATATATATATATACATATACATATATATATATATATATATATATATATATATATATATATATATATATGTATATATATAAATATGTATATATATATACATATATATATATATATATATATATATATATATATATATATATATATATAAGTTATAAATATCATTCGATATCAAATATTTCATTAAGGCAAAGCCTAATAGGAATGATAGTTCCTGTCTCCTTATTTTGTCTTCATATTTAAAGTAAATAAATAATATACAAACATACATGTATTATTTACAACGTATCATTATCTATGTAGTATCAATCTAACCCTTTATATAAAACCAGAAATTAGTTAAGGATTTTGATAATATGATTAATTATAATTTGCAGAACTCTTCTGGATATGGACTGCCAATGTTGATCCTTCATGGAAAAAGGCCAACCGTTGAGATACTTCCACTTGAGAGTTATTGGGTTATTGACTGGCCATATAGTACTACAATGGATCACTCTCTGGCTACGGCTCATTTTTCCTTTGCCTAAACATACACTAAATAGTTTGGCTATTCTTTACATATTCAGCTCTTTCCTTGTACACCTGACAATACCTAAGATACAGCGACCCCTCTTTTATCGCGGTAGATAGATTCCAAGAGCGACCACGATACTAGAATTTTCTCGAAGTATGGACACCATATTTATTCAGTTATTTAATAAGTATTTGGACTTTTTAAACCCTGTACATACTGTTGACAATCCACTCTTTACTCTATTAATATCAGAGACAACTGTTAAATAATATGAAATAAGCAGGTAAATTTACAGTACCACATAACAATGGCTGAATAACAGTAATAAACTACTGGTAAGTTTAACATGCAGTAGAAAGGTTACTGTACAGTATAGTGAAGTATACATGGCTATGTATGAAGTGATCGGCTAGCATTAAATTTTAAAACATACCGTTTACATACAGTAATAATATAATATACAATATCATATTATTATTGTTATTATTATTATTATTATTATTATTATTATTATTATTAATTGCTAAGCGACAACCTAAGTTGGAAAAGCAGGATGCTATAAGCCCAGGGGCTCCAACAGAGAAAATAGCCTAGTGGGGAAAGAAAATAAGGAAAAAAATATTTTAAAAACTACGACATTGATATAAATTTTTCCTATATAAACTTTAAAAACTTTGACAAAACAAGAGGAAGAGAAATTAGATAGAATATTGTGCCCGAGTGTACCCTCAAGCAAGAGAACTCTAACACAAGACAATGGAAGACCATGGTACAGAGGCTATGGAACTACCCAAGACTACAGTGGTTTGATTTTGGAGTGTCCCACTCCTAGAAGAGCTGCTTACCAAAGCTAGGGAGTCTTTTATACCCTTGCCAAGAGGAAAGAAGCCACTGAATAATTACAGTACAGTAGTTAACCCCTTGGGTGAAGAAGAATTGTTTGGTAATCTCAGTGTTGTCAGGTGTATGAGGACAGAAGAAAATCTGTAAAGAATAGGCCAGACTACTCGGTGTATGTGTAGACAAAAGGAAAAAACCGTAACCAGAAAGAAGGATCCAATGTAGTACTGTCTGGCCAGTCAAAGGACCCCATAACTCTCTAGCGGTAGTATCTCAACGGGTGGCTGGTGCCCTGACCAACCTACTACCTACCTATACTATAATGCATGTCACACGGTACAGTCACATTTCAAATTGAAAAAGAAAATGGTTACTGTACTCATCATGAAAGAAGTTGTAAAACTGAATGATGATGGTGATAAATTTGTTGCACAGTAAAAATGATGACGATCACAGCCCGTCTTACAACACTCTTTGTCACTGAGCTGGTACACGTTGTGTTTTTCCAAATACAAGGCACGCTATACTGTATGGGTATCACATCCGAAATGGTTCTTCTTTTATGTGAGTTACAAGTTCAAATATGTGTTTTATTTTTACTATTTTACCCATGTTATGTAGTTCATACACTAGGAAATACTATTTATTATAAATATTCGAATAGATTTAATGATAAATTTTGGGTGTTCAGAAATTGCGATTTTTACAGCATTTTCCATAGATTTTCCATATATATATATATATATATATATATATATATATATATATATATATATACATATATATATATATATATATATATATATATATATATATATGTGTATATATATACATATATATATATATTAAAAAGACTGCAAAGTCGTGAATTCACGATAGTTGAACAGCCAGGTAGGGAGGGGTCACTGTATCCAAAAAATTCCTCCTAACTAAAAGGGTTAAAAACTCCACAATAATTGTTCAGTGGCTAATTTTCGCTTGGTAGGGGTAGAAGGGAATCTTTAGACTTGGGTAATGCTATAGCCTCTTTACCATGGTCTTCCACTTTCTTGGGTTACAGTTCTCTTGCTTGAGGGTACACACTCGCACAATATTTTATCTTTTTCCTTATTTAAAGTCCTTAATGAGCTATTTTCCTTGTTGAAGCGCTTGGGCTTATAGTATCCTGCTTTTTTAACTAGGGTTGTAGCTTAATTAATAATAATAATAATAATAATAATAATAATAATAATAATAATAATAATAATGCTTATGTACCACAAATTACCGAATGCTAATTGCCCCCATGGATTACCATCAGTTTTTATCTGTTGAGTTTCCATAGTTTCAAATTTCCTATTACCAAAGATCTTAGTCATCCTTATTCTAAATATGTAGTCTTTTGTCTGATACATAGTATTATTACCATTATCAATTAATGTTATTATTATTATTATCATTATTATTATTATCATTATTAGCTAAGCTACAACCCAAGTTGGAAAAGCAGGTTGCTATAAGTTCAAGGACCAAGCAGGGAAAATATTCTTGGGAGGAAAGGAAAAGAAACAGATATATTGCGTGCCTGAGTGTTCCCTTAAACAAGGGAACTCTAACCCAAGACAGTGGAAGACCATGGTAAAAAGGATTTGACACCGCCCAAGGAGAGATAACAATTTGATTTTTAAGACTGCCAAACTATAAAACATGCCTGATACTATTTGTATCAGGCAACCGACCCCTTTATGTATGTTTAGATGAGATGATTATTTTTTTTTTCTAAGGAAACACGTTATTTCTATTCTAATATTAGAGGAATTTTCTTTTCATCACTTCGTTATAGTTCTTATCAGCTGTTAATTCTTTTAAGATAATTTTCGTGTTCTCTTATAACAAGAAAAGACTACCTCTTGTCATTTGATAGTTTTAGTTACTTTTGATAACAAGTTAGGCTATACTTCTGATTTGAAGGGTGTGCCGTGTGGGCATATATAATTTTTTCCGTGCTCGCATGAAATGAAAATCCTACTTGTTTCTCAGAACTACTTCCCAGTAATGATTAAAAATTAGACATTTAAACTAGTCTAACTTAAATTTATGTTAGTTTACTCGAAGAAGACCCGACATTAAAAGTTTATTGCAATCTCACATATGCATTTAGTAGCCTTTTATACTTCTTTGATTTTTTTTTTTCATGTAAAAAAATAACTATAATCTCCATTAGCTGGAAGAGAGGAATGGAAGCTCTCCATTCTATCGATGACTCAGTTTTAAAAGCAACTGTTAGTGTAAGGTGCTTATCATTACATGTGTGCACTATGCTACTATCCTAAACCCACTGCTCTATTATTAGTACAACTCAAACATAAAAAATACACTTCAATCTATTTAATTTTGAATACGCAGCAAGGTTTATATATAACAAATACTGCAAATTTCTTTGTTAACTCAAGAGAATTTTTAGCATTCTAAAATATGTTAATAGCATAAATGGATTGATTTTATGTATAAATCTCAAGTAAAAGTTCTCGATAATTTTACCTGACTAATTCCCTCAAATGTCAATTACATCCTTCTTTAAATGAAAACTGTTTCAAGATATCATCAAATGAGCCTTTTTGTAGCAGTTCGCTTTTAATGACGAGTAAAGGAAACCACTTAGTACCATGAAAATACTTATCAGCTTTAGATAGAAAATATAATTCCTTAAAGATAGTGTTAAAATGTATACAGAGAATCAAAGTATACTGATTTTCTTGCGAAAAATACCAGAGTTTCTTACTGCATATTTCTCCCTAAGTGAATTTTTGGTAAAAATTTCCATATTTGACTATGTGTAAACGTATAAATAAAATACACACACACAGATATATATATATATATATATATATATATATATATATATATATATATATATATATATACTGTGTATATATATACATATATATAATGAAAAATACAACTATTTAATTGGAAAAGTTGCCATGGCTAATATTTACTAATAAAAGAATAAAATAATTTCAAGTAACCTCTGACAACAAGATTTATGCATATACATACAAACACTCACACACATACACAGACACAAACACACACACATACACACACACACACACACACACACACACACACATATATATATATATATATATATATATATATATATATATATATATATATATATATATATATATATTTTATGAGTGTGTGTGTGTATGTGTGTCATCATCATTTCCTCCTACGCCTATTGGCGAAAAGGGCCTCGGTTAGATTTCGCCAGTCGTCTCGATCTTATGCTTTTAATTCAAAACTTCTCCATCCATCATCTCCTACTTCACTTCGCGCTTTATAGTCCTCAGCCATGTAGGCCTGGGTCTTCCAACTCTTCTAGTGCCTTGTGGAGCACAGCCGAAAATTTGGTGAACTAATCTCTCTAGGGGAGTGCGAAGAGCATACACAAACCATCTCCATCTACCCCTCATCATGATCTCATTCACATATGGCACTATCATAGTTTCATTTTTAATCCTGTCCTACCATTTAACTCCCAATATCTTTTTGATGGCTTTCTTCTCAAATCTGCTCAATCTATTGGGGATTGTTTTATGGTCATACCATGACTAATGTCTATAGAGTAACACCGATCTCACTAAACTGATATACAGTCTGATTTTTATATGTAATTTCAGCCGATTTGGTTTCCTATTTTTACTTAACCAAGCCATTGTCTGATTTGCTCTTATCAATCTTTCACTAAACTGATAAAAAAGACCCTATGATGGTATGCATAGTGAAAGGGGTGGGATTAGTATACTTTGGTAAGGGAACGCCAAGGATGTCAAGAAACAGCTGGTTAAGAGACTGAGCGGTGAAGGAGGCAAAGGCCTAGGTTGATGTAAAGGGATAAAATATGAAAAAAAGAAACAGTATATGACAAAAGGAAAAAAGTGAGCCACATGGGCGGTCGTTTGGAGTTGGTGAATGGTAAGAGGAATGAGGGGTGGTGATGATGGGAAGTGGGTGTAAGGAGTGGGGAAGATATAACTAGGACAGAATGATGAATAAAAGTGTAATAATGAATGGAAGGGAATTGGAATAAATATTAGTTATCAAACCAGTAATATGAATATATAAACGAGGGAGTGTTACAATTGATGATGGATTGGAGAAGGGGAATAAGAGAGAGACGGAGAGTAATGGGGATGGGTTGGAGAGTGGGCCAGTGATTTGTGGAGACACGGGTCCAGTGGGGAAATCTGAAAACCAGGTGCCTTCCCCTAACAGCCATTTTTCGTTGCATTGAGTGTTGTGATGTGTATCATCTTGTTAAGTTGCCAATCATCTTGAGTTCACAGATATTTTAATTCCTATTTATATTTTTATGACATATAAATAGCTATTACGGGCGTTTTTTTTTTCTCTCTCTCTCATCTCTAACATACCACTTCTTCTTGTCTTCAAGTTATTCAACATATGTAGGCAATAAACAGCTTTACTGCAATAGAATATTTCATCCTCATCAATGACGTTGCTTCATTTGGTCTAAAAAAGAAACTAGTTTTGGCAATGATATGCCAAATAGAAATGAAGAAATATGTGCATTTGGGCCGCCACTTTCTTCACCGTCTGGTCATAATTCCTGGCATTACAGTTCTAATCGTTCTGTGTATAGTAATGAGCCTGGAATTCTCGCCACGCTTAAATCTCACCCACTACTGTCATTTGCACTGACAAGTTTTGCATTTAAAAGATGCAGTTCACTCCAGGCTTTGTGGTTGGAGAGAGAGAGAGAGAGAGAGAGAGAGAGAGAGAGAGAGAGAGAGAGAGTGAGAGAGACTACGTGCGGTTGCTTGAACGTGTCCGTCAGAATTAGTTGGCTAGGAATGAGGGCATAGAGGCGAATTGAATGGAAAGCAGTTAAATATCACTGACAGGGGGACGAGAGAGAAAAGAATAGGGTATTTTCTGGGCCTGTCTTGTTATTGTGGCCCCGGGAGGAGTCTGCAACAAGAATATTGTTACGTTCTTTCACACACCACTTCGTTGCAGTACTTTTGCTTTGCCACGGCTGACAACATTTCCGACTCCGCAGCAAAGAATGTCTTAATGAAGGGTATTTTATCTTTTTTATTTACAAAGGTCGAGTTACGTGTACTTTCATAAATACAACTCTACCGTTTAATAGAATACGACAGGCAGCTCTTTCTGGAACTTAGAGAGCTTTGATAACAAAAATTGTGTGTATGAAATAATGCGGGAAAAGAATGAGGTTGGATAGCCTGACCGGGAGCCAGCTGGGAACGCCAAACTAACAGAGCAGACCTGCCTAATATGGCCTAATGAAGCTATTATATACAAATGAGCCAAACCAGCCAACCACCAATCATACTTAGATGCTGATAGCGGCCAACGAGCGCTAACGGGCTGCCTAACTACCCTACCTCGTTATAAGACTGTTTATCTTTTTTTCTATGACCTTTTCCTTTTTGTTTAAGCAACGTTCCGTGTGCATTGCAACTCATTTATGCATTTGCGCGTTCGAGGGAAAATAATACAGCAACTTCTGTATCAGTTGTCCCTTATCACACCATTTTATCTGTTTCTTTAAAATATTGTTTTTCTGCATTTGCTTTTTGAAAGTCCTTACTAACTTTTCACCAAATAAATTGGAAGAAACCCAATACATACTTGTATATTGATCGATTTAAATATAGTGATACAGCAGTATAAACTACTATAACAATGATTAAAAAATCAATTTGAGAGGAAAAAAGTCCTACTAGATGGATTGAGAATATGCATTACAGTCGCATCGGTCAATATTACTACATATATCTTACATATCATAACAAGCCTTTAGTTATAATTATTCAGTACGCTGTATGGAATGGATAGACTCCGTTGGTCGTTGTATTCATTTTTATTAATCTTAACAGGAATCTATTGAATAATGATTTTGATTTATTCACTTATATTCGATATCTAACCTAGCCATTATCTATTTTGCATTTTTCAATATTTCATTAAACTCCAGTTCTAAAGACCCTGTATTAGAGATCATAGTTCCTAAATATTTAAATGATTCTACCTCGTTAATCCTTTCGCCTTCAAATGATATTTCGCCTGAAATTACACACAAGAATCAGGCTATATATCAGATTAGTGAGATCGGTGTTACTTTATGGACATGAGTCATAGCATAACGAAAACAAAATATCCAACCGATTTGGTAGATTTGAGAACAAAGCTCTCAGAAGAATATTAGGAGTTGAATGGCAAGACAGGATTAGAAATGAAACTATAAGAAAGATTACTCGAGTGCCGTATATGGATGAGATCATGATGAGGGGTAGATGGAGATGGTTTGGGTATGCTCTTCGCACTCCCCAAGAGTTTACCAGACTTTCAGCTGGGCTCCACAGGGCACTAGAAGAGTTGGAAGACCCAGACCTACATGGCTAAGGATTATGAAGCGTGAAGTAGGAGATGGCGAATGGAGAAGTATTGATTTAAAAGCTCAAGATAGAGACGACTGGCGAAATCTAACTGAGGCCCTTGCGTCAACAGGCGTAGGAGAATATGATGATGATTGTAATGATATTCGATAATTTCTGTAACCCAGTCTTTCAAAGAGGACGGATTCCTTGGAAGTAAGAATGTTCGAAAAGAGAATAAATAATGTTTAAAATTGAGAGCGAGAAATTCAGGCTTTCGCGGGAATTATGCAGAGACCACAGCAATGTCAAATAGTTTCAGCAAATCTAGAAATAATTAAAGTGTATGTATAAATAATACTCCTTTTGTCACTTAAGAACTCACCCAAGAAGAATAAATGTCCTAAAACCGATGCATTTCTCATATTAATGAGTTTATTGTCAATTACATTTAACAAATTAAAAAGTTAATTGACGCAGTATTTCTGTATTCAAATATGGTATCTAGGCATAATAAATAAATCCCTTTCAAGTCAATCGCAGGATTCCTTTGATGTAAATTATACTTGCGTTTTCCTTCAAGTCGTTGATGAATCCCCCAAAAAGTAAAATGTATGCTAGTTAGCTTTGTGAAAGTGATCATTGCCGTATTGTTTTACCTCTCACCGCCTTCTATAGAGAAAATGATTGATTGACTTCGTATTAAGCTCAGGCTGGAAATGAAATTGTTAGAGCATGAGCCCCACCCTAAAAGGATTGAGAGAAAGAGTTGCTTCAGAATTGTCGGCAAACAAATAAGCATTTTCTCCTAAGTGTTTGGGCATGTAACATTCGTTAAACCTAATGGCTTTGCAATTATCATCCTATTTTGTGCAGTACTTTCCTTAAACCAAGAGCTGATAAAAAGTTCCACCAAACAGCCCTTCGCGCCACATTATGCATCTTAGGAAAGCGGTTCTGACAATCTCGTTCTGTTAAGACGAGCGCCCCTGTTAATTTCATTACAGGTAATGAAAGTTGGTTAGGCTTCTGTGGCGTGAATTGTGGTCATAATGGAAATTAATCGGCTGCTCGGGAGAAACAACTCTCGCAGAGAGAGAGAGAGAGAGAGAGAGAGAGAGAGAGAGAGAGAGAGAGAGAGAGAGAGAGGGAGCTAATGTTACAACTACTACAGAGAGAGAGAGAGAGAGAGAGAGAGAGAGAGAGAGAGAGAGAGAGAGACTTGTTACAAGTGCTACAGTAAACTGAGATATATTAAAAAACCTTATAGAAAAAAAAATATTCAAGTTATCCACTTTCATGTATAAACTTTTCTGTTTTGCCTTTCTATTTCTTTAAGTTTTTCAGGTTTTATGCTTTGGCTGAGAAGAGATTTCCGTTTTCGTTTAGTTGTGTAAGCCTCAGAGTCAAATATTGTAGGCCTTAAAAATCTATTCTAAATAAACTAAAAGAGGAATGTTATTCCTCAGATACACATTTAAGTAACGAAAAACTTGTAGTATGTCACAAAAGCAATAAGAAGCGGTCAAGTAAATGGAAGGTAGTTCTTTTCTACTCTTCTCCTTTCCTGCTTTTCCTTTCTCAGCTTCTCTTAAACATTTGCAATTCTTAGGGGTAGTGCATTGATGTGAAAAATTAAGTGCAGGTTACGGTCTAAGAATTCATTGGTTAAATATTTTTGGTGTCAATAATGCAAAAATATAAGATAAATTTATAATCTAATAATATATTCTAATCCACCTTTTTACAATAATTTGGCACATTGTTGCTAACACCTTTACTATTTCTATGAGGCTCATTATAAATAAAAATGTTTACTTAATTACTTTAAAAAAAAAGCTCATGAATGTCTAACTTCCAACAGAACAGAAAAAATCAGTAGCAAGAGTTGTATACATATACATATATGTAAAATACCAACTAAGCTTTTCCCTGGAACATCATAACTAACATACTGTACAGTATAAGACAGTTCAGAGCATCAGGGATTTTTCATCATTTAAGAGCCGAGTAACACAGGAGCCCTCACGCAATCAGATTATTGGACCTGAAAATCGGACAAATCCGTCATGAATTGTCACAAAATGTAGGGAAGTTATGTTGAATATAATCAAAGTTGTTAGAATATTGCTGATAGTAGTAATATAGATAACAATAATCATATCGATATTACTGATGTTATTACTAAAATTACTATCGTTATTGCAATCAACTGTTACATGTAGGGGCCTCTTGAAAAAAATTCAAATTTAGTGTTTAATGCCATATTTCTTATGTTTGACTATTATTTATAGTATTTTCTTCTTTTCTACGTGTCCATTCCGGTATGCAATAATCACAACATGAGAATGTTATGATGGGTTTTAAAGCATTTTGAAAACTATTTTTTTCTTTCTCTTAATTCTCTCTTCCCATTCTAAATCATCTGTCATATAATAATCTCTTCCTCCCTTTCTTTATTTCTTGAAAACATTAGGTACCACAAACAAGTCCATTAACCAGTAATGGCAATCACAGTGTTATCTACTTAGGGTGAGTAAAGTGACTGAAACAGCTGAGCTCAGAAAAAGACCCAGTTTAGGTTGAACTTCATTTGTCACCCAATGATTTGATTAATTGAACAATCAGCTCTCAGGCTTCAGGATTTATTTTCGAACAAGTTACCTTGCATGAGATATTCGCTAACTCATCCCATGATAAACTTTGGGGTTTTGCTAATAGTTATAAAACATTAGGCTAAAATGAAGTGGGGGTTTAACAGAAGATTATAGTATAACGCTGAACTTTCATAAGAGGTCCATAAATTCAGATACAGTAGAGTACCATAGGCCAAAGTTTCATTAGTTCCTCCTTGTGGCATTTCAAAATTTTAAGATTGTCGCCACAATGGCAGGTGGGACGATGGAAAATATATAAATTGCAATAAATTCAGTTTCAGGCTTATAAAAGTAAACTTTTCAACACCCCCATGATTACAATTAATATTTTTCAATACTTTCACCCTAATATTCAGGAATAGCCAGTATGGCCGACAGGATTATCATCATTGTTAAGAAAAAAAAAAGAAAAGAAAAAAAAAAAAAGATGATATTTTTTGTAGGTTCAGCAATGACAGGCAAAAGGTATGCAGATGAGAAGTTAAAACGAAATTAACGTGTGAATAGTGTTAGTGGTTACAGTAACAAGATCCACGCTCGTGGCAATAAAGTGGAGGTAAGTAGCACATTACTGTTCTTGAGAGTCACATGCGTGATCAATAAGAATACTGAAATGAATTTACCAAGAAACCACCTTCTTTATTAAATAAAGAAGTTACGAAAAAGAATGGGAAAGGTGAGCTGGCTGCTATCCTAAAATCCTAAGTGTCCTCCTTAGCCCTCCTTGTGGAGCAAACTTCATCCTTAATGAAGGTCACATTTTTGAAAGCTTGCCATGGACAGGGAATGTTACATATAATGAAGTCTATGGCCACTATGTTTCATATATACTTGAGTATTATGGGAAGGATACCATAATAATATTCGATGGGTATGGCAGCAGCACATCGATCAAACTTGCTTTCTTAAAATGGTCCATTTTGCCATAAGGCTGTATGACTCTGTTTTTATTCAATGACAGCCATCTTGTATGCACATGTATCATTATTATCTAAGGTAAATGAAATACATCCCCTAAGAATTATGAGGCGTTAAAATATTCATCTAGTCACTGAAAGTATATTTATAGGATATATTACCAGGATGTCATATTTTTTTTTTAAATGACATCAATTGCAGCTTCTGGAAGTTTCTGTAGTAGTCATCCATATGATATTCTGAAGCAATGCACAAAAACAAACTTTCCATTTATGAAAAGCAAATAAACATTTAAGTTCTTGTGATTTTCTTTATTTTATCACTATTCATGATGAATTCCATAACAAAGTGTTTAGTGAGTACACCGTCTTTAATCTTTCTTTTGTATTATCTATATCTATAATCACTGGCATAAATTCTATTATAAACTTATCTTGCCAAACTATGAATTTAGTTCTAGAAAGTACATTTATAAAGGGTAATAGGCTGAAAATATT
>NC_090769.1:43422661-43427661 GCF_036898095.1 Palaemon carinicauda | reverse complement strand
CGGTCCAGCTGCCACTTCAGTGTCTAGGTTCTTTGCTCGATTTGCCGTATGCAGATTTTGATAATTGGTGTTGTTATTTTCTAGTTAATCCTGAAAATCTTAATACGGATATTTGGTTGTCGGTACATAAGCTCGTTGTTAATATCGTTTGCCCTTGGTTGTTTCATTCATTGTTTTTTGGCAAGTTCAAGTTATTCAGATTATTGTTTCCTTTCAGCTTAATGTGCATGTTCTAAGCACTCTTTACCGGCCATTTAACCCTAATAAGGGTATCCTTGAGTTTCTCTCTCTTTCTTCCTCCCTCTCTTTGAACATGAACATTTGCGGGGGTGTTTAATAAGAAGAGCAGAATAGCATGGAAGAGGAGGATGAGAGAAGGAGAGTAAGAGAAAGGTTTGCTGAGGGAGGACGGGAAGGGGATGGATGCTGATGGAGGGTAGGCTGGGGGAGGGGGAACGCTCAGTCTTCATAACTCCAACCGACAACTCAATCATGGGAGTTCCCACCTACCCAGGCCCTTTGAGATGTAAATTAATTAAGATGTAGACGCAGAAGACGGAGATTCTAGGCATTTGTAATTAGCAGACTTTAAGGTGATTGAGAGGCCAAAATTACAGGGTTGGCCCCGCACCGGCTCCCCAACAAGTGAAATAAGGAGAGAAAGGCCTTCACAAAAAAGAAAGAAAATAAAAAGGAGAGAAAAGAAAAAAGAGGGCCGTAGGTCTTACAACAGGAGAGGTTCCGATTCTGTCGTGTCTCTATCTCTCTTGTTCTTTTTTCTTAACTCTCTCTCTCTCTCTCTCTCTCTCTCTCTCTCTCTCTCTCTCTCTCTCTCTCTCTCTCTCTCTGGTACTCAATCGATTCTATGGGGATAGAAAACACCCTTTCTTATTTTAAGTGGGAGAAGGAAGTTGTCTTATTGCAATCAGATGCTCTCGAATGGTGTATCACTTGATCGTTTTTTTTTTTTTTTTTTTCTGTTTTCGTTTTTGTGCGTAGGCGCGGTTTGTTAAGAAACCCATCAGTTAGAGATGTAAATAAGCCTTGCCCTTGTTGAGTTTTGCCTCTTAGATCAGAGCGATTTTCCAGCGCGAAACATTCTGAAATATTGAGCGAGCGATTTTCTGCTGAGGTGAGAGTTAACCATGGATGCTTGTTTTAACTTCCAACCACAACACAGCTGTTACAAGCGGTGAAATTGGAGAATTAATTATAAGAGCGTTAATAACACGAATTAGCGCGAACGTTGATGGGGCCGAACCACTGAAATATGATACAGGATTTTATTTTAGGGAAAATTGCTTATTTTGAATAACTATATACGTTTAAGTTAAACTTTTTATTTCTTCCACTGATGTCATCTTGAGAAAACCTCCATGTGAAGAATGAAGGGAATTTTTTTTTCACTTGCTACAAATGCAGTTGCATAAGAAGTAGACAACAGGTTTTTTATTTAAAAGATAAATAATTTTATGATTCGAATACTGGTTCGTGTGTTTTCCGGTTATATTTATATTTTGTTACGCATGATTTTTAATTCTGCAACTAGTTCAATCATTTTTGTAGCCAATGATAGACAGCATAGGGTGGAGAAGAAAATCATTTCCCATTTTGCCTTGAAAAGTACACATATTTAAATGCATGTTTTTGTGATTGTTTAAACCATCATAACTGTGCTGTGAAGTAATACAAAATTACCAACATGATCATTCGTGTACGGTAATTTTCAATTGAAATAACTAGTTCCTCACATGTATACAGTTAGATCATTTGTAAAAGCTACGAAGATGTCCGTTTCAACTGATCGTATTTAATGATTATTGACAAGATTGCAAAAGATAATGATCGATGCTGGTTCAGCCTTGAGAATTCACTTTATAACTAAGTACTGGAGTAATCGCATTAGATAAAAGACAATACAATT
Source organism: Palaemon carinicauda (assembly GCF_036898095.1). Taxonomy (NCBI): domain Eukaryota; kingdom Metazoa; phylum Arthropoda; class Malacostraca; order Decapoda; family Palaemonidae; genus Palaemon; species Palaemon carinicauda. Next base: position 43,425,737 of record NC_090769.1, on the reverse strand, counting down.
GTAAATATTCTGAAGAAAACAAAAATAAAGAAATCATCAGTATTTTCAAGACTGGTTTTGAATCTTAATCGGATAACTTATTATTAGGTAAAATAGTTATGAAAAATACTTCAAACTACTAGTAAGAGAAATAAGCTATGAAATAAAGTGATTTTGAGAAAATAAAGTGTGTATGACGAAAATAAGAATTGAAATATATAAACAAAGGCACGACGATGCGTATGAAAATATCATGTAACAGCGAATAGAAGAGGGGAGAGGTTAAAAAATGAGAGAGAGAGAGAGAAAGGCAGTGCAATGGTAAAGATAACGGATCAAGCGATAGGGAAAACGGTTTCTAGAAAATCATAAATCTTTGAGGGACAAAAAGACGATGAAGAATCTTAGGAGCAAAAGAAATTTTTCTTCTGATGATCATGAAAGTGTATGTTGCTAATCAAGATAAAGATCTGAGTACTCTTCATTTTTTCTTTCCATAAACCTTGAAATAAAAGCCAAAGAGGGAAATATGGAAAGCAGGCGGTTCCGATGCATTTGATAAAAGGAAATATGGAGATATTCTACTGTAGATATGATTAAAGAATCCAAGTAAGATGAAGGAAGAAATCTCTTGGCAGTTTCATAAGTGACGGTGCTTTTACGAAGAGCCCTCTCCCTCTTACCATTTCTTCACCTACCGTTGACTGCTACCACTAGAACAACCATCACCACCACTACCACTACCATCTCTGCCACCTCTCCTACCACTTGCACCACCACCCCATTTGTACTGTTTATACTAATGGACCATCTGATCTGAATATTTATGACTAAAACACCATAAATCTGTCGTTCCAGGCAGTGTTTATGTGAGTTATGGTTTATGTCTCTTTCTGTACACTTTCTTTACGTCATAATTTAAGTCCGTAATTGGCTGGCGTGAAGAGCTGAAGCAGAACCTCCCGGCGGTTCTAAAGAGAACCAAAGAACCAATCCACTCCTTGACCTTCCATCAGGGCCTCCCTACCCAGCCTCTATTCGCTTCCTTCACCCTTTCCTACACTCCTCCCCAAGAACCTTTTCCAGATGAGATCCGTCTGGAAGCTCTTTAAGAAGAAGAAGAAGGAGAAGGAGGAGGAGAAAAAAAGCAAATATGGAGTGTTTAGAGCATCACAAAGGTTGGGATGGTAAAGTTACGAGCTTAAGGAATCCTGCCATTTCAATGGAAGCTGGAAGGCTATTGAATACCCAAATGGCTAAAAAGGCTCCTTTGATTGTTTAGAATATCTATTCGAAGATGAAAGAAATTTTCTAGACAGTTGCGTTCAAGGAACCTGAAATATTAAGATTAAGGCGCAAGTGTCTGCATCAAACAGACTTTATGATGGGAGATTTGAAGCCTCTGCCAGTAAATGAAATGTCAAAGAAATATTCTGGGAGACAAAATCAAAACAAAAGTTTTGTTCGGTGCAAGGAAAAGGTTTTTCGATGACTTGCTACAATGCATGGAAAAAATATTGCACTTCTCAAGAAAAACAAAAAAAAAAGGTTCTTTAGTTTCTTGAACCATTAATAAGTAATTCACTACCAAAGATTGAGGACTCATAATCAAGATATATTTTCCCAGTGGATATGTGACTAATCTCCTATTTTCATAATACTTATTTCTTTTCGTAAAATGGAGGTTTTCGTAAAATATTTACACCAAAGTACTTTAGTGTAAATATTTAGACTATTTGGAAAACCAAGGGATAAGAAATAAGAAATATTGTCCTTAAGAAAAAGATACTAAAGTTAATTCTATCAATTAAAACGTTTCTTAATAATCATGTATAGCTTTTAAGACAGTGCTTATTAGTTATTTTTCTATTATGAAGTGAGTTATCTATCAAAAGGAAGAAAATGTAATCAATATTTTTAAGGTTACAGATTTTGCCTGATAATTTAGGTTCATTAAACAGATAGCTTCATTTAACTGCCAACTAGATTTAATTTCATGAGTTGTTTGAAAATATTTTACACCATTTTAAATGTACGAAAAATTCCATTGACTCTTATAAACAAAAATTTACTAAGTATCCATCATCATCATCTCCTCCTACACCCATTGACGCGGAAAGGCTCGATTAGATTTTGTCAATCGTTGCTTTGAAAATTCTTACTAAACTATTTGTTAACCCAATGTTTATTGTTTATTCACATGATAAAATTTAGTATTTACTTTTTAGATAAAAAATTGTTTCTATGAACTTCTGTTTCATTCGAAGGACTCTCGGTATTAAATACAAATCGATGTTTTACTTTGGGAAATTGTGTTTAAATAGTAAACCCACCGCTCTAAATAAAGTAAAAAGGTTTCGATGTGACAAATAACTGTCGGTCTATAGCCCTACTTCTTTTGTCATCGAAAACTTCCTTTCATTATATAGTGAGAGATCTGCTGTTAGCTTTTGGTAGTTTCCAAACAAAATGTTGAGAAAGTCCTCGGCAATATCTTTGCTTATCAATTTTTCATGTTCGGTGTTGAGGTCGTTGCTATTCTCTCTGTCTCTCTCTCTCTCTCTCTCTCTCTCTCTCTCTCTCTCTCTCTCTCTCTCTCTCCTGGGAATATCCCTCGAGTGTGGATGGTTATTTCCTTTCAAGTAGCAATTATGTGGTGGCAGTAATTCCAACAATTTGTTTTGAACATTATGTCGGTCCCTCAGGTTAGGTAGAGCAAAACGTGTAACCCGTGTACATGAAGTCTAGCTGTAGTTGTAGCTTTTATTATCGGTTTATTATTGGTTTATTATGCCATAAAGTCACACGATACAATATCTCCTGTGACGAGTAATATCTCTCAAACTTCATCCAGTTGCTGAAGATATTGCGTTTTTAGGTAATCAATTTCTTCGTCAATTTATAACTACTTACTTTTCTATTTAATTACTTTTTTTATTTGAGTCGTTTTTTATTTGGCCAGAAAGGAAGTTATTTCAGTGACTTGACATCATTTAATTAATTTAATGTTGCAAGTAGTAATGGCAAATATATATTTTTTTTGTTAGTCAAAGCAACCAGACACATTCAGTTGCTTTATGACGTCGTGTGGAAAGAG
>NC_090769.1:43415161-43417661 GCF_036898095.1 Palaemon carinicauda | reverse complement strand
GATGTGAGAAATAAAAAAAAAATATAGGTACCCTATTGAAATTATGAAATTAAATGACAAAACTTTTGAGATAACCGATTACTAATCTTCGACAGTGCCATTAGAGTTTAGCTCCTACTTTGATATCGTTTTAAAAACACAGCCTCTTTGAGCACATTCAAATTTCGATATCATATAGCGCAGTAGTCAATTTCATAATAATAATAATAATAATAATAATAATAATAATAATAATAATTCGAATTATTATTTTTTGTAACATTTTAATGAAAAATTTCATCTAATGACCCATGTAAAAATAACCAGTTTGAGAAGCTAAATAAACGATATTTTCTGAAAGTTCTATTCAATATTTAATACGTTTTCACGGAACCTTACTCGCAGACAGACAAGTGGAACCGACCAAATACATAACTTCCTTCGGCGGAGTTAATGTTGACATAAGAGTCGGTTGACGTCGACTTTGCATGTGAACGACAGTCATTTAGTTTGCTTAGGTACTTCATTAAAAATCCAAGAGTGTTTTGAGGTTTATCCCGTTCACCTCCGTTGAGGAGCTTATGATAGGTTTTGGGTTATGGCAGTTTGTACTTTATTGCTTCGTCTTTTTGTGCTCCATTGTCGCAGACGTTGATAATATATGCAATAATGATTGACGTGTAATAATAAAAAAAAAAATCAACTTGTGAATAAAATAAAGAATGTTCTCTTATTCTCTTATTCTAATTTGAATTTTCTCTTATTCCAATTTCAGTATTAAACTGTTTCTTTTCTACTGCTGATTATAAAGACCTTAAGACAGTGCATTTGAATTAATTAGTATTGGACTTGAATGAAATTACCTTCGCTATACTCAAATTAGTATATTATATATATATATATATATATATATATATATATTATATATATATATACATATATACATAGATTTATATATATATATATATATATATATATATATATATATATGTGCGTGTTTGTACATATATATATATATATATATATATATATATATATATATATATATATATATGTATATATACATATATACAGTATATATATATATATATATATATATATATATATATATATATATATATATATATATATATGTGCGTTTGTAAATATATATATATATATATATATATATATATATATATATATGTATATATATATATATATATATATATATATATATATATACGTGAATATACATGCATATGTTTATGTATGTATATATATGCGTGTGTATACACACATATACGCACGCAAAGTTCTGAGAATCATTCTTGACCGTAACTTCACTTTCAAGATGTATATATATATATATATATATATATATATATATATATATATATATATATATATATATATACAGTATATATGTACAAATGCATAAAAAATATGTTGTGAAATTCTTTCAAGATTCTGGGAGGCCTGTCTATCGTAATATTTTGAATACTGTGCTCCAGTTTAGTCTGCAGATAATGCCTTTCATCTTCAAGTATTACCCAAAATCTTTGAGGTAACCATACTTCTTTTACCATATGTTGGTCATGATCATTTTACATGCTGAATAAAATTTGTCATAATTTCCATTTTTTCTTTACATTAAAATTTTCTGAGGTGCTTCCATCCTCCATGTAGAACCAGATATGCAATATATATTAACAAGTTCTATTTTTAATGTGAGGCCCAGCACAGCACAGTAGTAAAGAAAGCTTTCTTCTTAAATTGTGGAATGATTTTCCAATTGTGTAATTGTTGATAGTTAAAATGGTTGATACATAGTGAGTAGGTTGATGGTTATACATTCTGGTCAAAGATAGTAAGAGATGTTATACTGGCAACGCTATCCTATGATTATTACAATGAACTGAAATGCACATATGCATTTACACACACACACACACACACTCAAAAGCACGAGCATATATATATATATATATATATATATATATATATATATATATATATATATATATATATATAAAATATATATATATATATATATATATATATATATATATATATATAAACTCTATATACACACATACACACAGACAGTATATATATATATATATATATATATATATATATATATATATATATATATATATATATATATATATATATATATATATATATATATATATATATATATGTATATATATATATATATATATATATATACATATATATATATATATATATATATATATATATATATATATATATATATACACACACACACACATATATATATATATATATATATGTATATATATATATATAAATTATATATATATATATTTCTACCTCATACTTGGGATCGAACGCTAGCCCCTCCTAATGAAAGGCCAGGTCGAAACCAACCATGCCACGAGAGGCCATAAAAGAAATCGGAACCTAACGCTACCCAGCTGTTCGAGGATTTACCTGGCGAGACATCAATCTCTTACCAGCGAGTTTTACAATTGTGTCACGTGGTGGGCAGGGA
>NC_090769.1:43407661-43410161 GCF_036898095.1 Palaemon carinicauda | reverse complement strand
TCTCCATTGTTAATTCGTAAGCTAATCACGTGTTCTCATAAATTTACATGCCATTTTTGGTCTCTTCTTTTACAAATGGAGACCCAAGAAGAAAACACACAATCATGGTAAAGTGATTATCCAGAAAGCCTAATCTGGCACAGGGGATCAGATCTGATCTAATCATAAAGGTAAATGTAGTTAGACTTCATTGTAACTTTTTATAAATTCTAGACTTCCACATATTTTTTCAGTCCCACAGAAAAGAAGTTTTTTGTTGTTCTTTCATTCAGCATATATGGAAAATAATTCTGATTCCAGACAGGTGTATTGTGTGAAATTATTGGAGAAAAACAAAGAAACTTTGTAGCAAAGGATGAAAAATTAGACAATGAGAGAGAGAGAGAGAGAGAGAGAGAGAGAGAGAGAGAGAGAGAGAGAGAGAGAGAGAGAGAGAGAGAGAGAGAGAGAGAGATTATAATTGATATATAGGAATAACTCTTTTCAGTTCATATTGTAAGTCATGATGGAAGATGTGAGGCTGAAGTTGAGAATAGCATAAAAGCAGCACGGGGAAAGTGGAGGGAGGTAACAGGAGTGCTATGTGGTAGGGAAAGGTCAATCAGGGTAAGTCAATATCTAAAGCTCAGTAATAATACCAGTGTTTAATATAAGGATCGGGAACTTGGGCTTTAAGACGAAAAGAGGAAGTAGAGGTCGAAAGAACAGAGATGAGAATGCTGAGGTGGATTATGGGTATATCACTGCTTGAAAGATAGAAAAATGATAAAATAACATGACAGGTGTAGTAAAGATTACAGAGGTGATAAGAGTGTCACGACTGATACGGTGGGCACAACTGGCCATACTACCGGCTACGAGGGTTATACGAGAAAAATTTGTGTGAAATCGTGGGTGTGACGCAAGGGGCACGAAACAGTCTTGGACCTAGTAGGCCGTCATATACCAGCCGCTGAATCTTCACTCGCTGCATTAAAATGTTCTGCGGCAGTCAAGAAAATTTGTAGTTGCAGACAGGATGCACGTCTGACAAAAGTAGGCCTTGCGTGTGACTTACGTGCTGTAGGATTTTCTGTGGCATGATCTCCGCACATTGGTCATGCATGTAACTTGCGTGTAGCTTGCGTCACAAGTACGAGCCATGCACGTTTGTAGTACGGAATTAAAAGAAGTATGTGGTCCGTGCGTGCACAGTACTAATACACGATATTTACATGATTTTTCAGGGTATATATTCTGCTGCAGCAAGTATACTGTATCATCATTCAGTCGTCAGGTCGTTCATCATGGCTGCTATGCCAGAGAGAGTGAGAAGAATCCTTCAAGATAGGGTATACAGGGAAGATGATGACGCAGACGCTCTCGTCGTTATTATGGCCTACAACCTTTTCTTCTTTGTGATCCTCTTTGAAGGCATGTTGAAATATTTACAAATTCACAAAATTCACAAAATTCACGAAATACAAAAAAATGGATATCCACGCTGTAGAACTTGCAACCCTTGAGTGTGGAGCGCGGGCATAGCATGGTGGTTTTTATACCCCCCAGGGAATGCTTAATACTCGTACTCCGGAAGTGCGTCACCTGCATTACATGCACGTCCTTAGTGTGTGCTTAGTACTCGTCCCGCATGTGCCGTACGCCATAATTTTCCCACGCATTCATCTCACGACACTTACGAACCGTGCAGCACCCATGCGTCACACGTACTTCACCCGTACTGAACACTCAACACACTCACTACCAATTACATCGCAGGAGTTCATGGCTACGACTGAAAAATTCCCAGACACGTACGGCTACAAAATTTATAAGGGAATTTGTGCCCAAGGCTTGAGATGGTGTGGGCAAGTGGTGGAGATGGATGGTGGGGAGGGAGTGAGGAGGCTTAGAAGGAACCTGTTAGAGGGTTTTCACACCGGATGTCACCGATGACATGCTGGTCGTACGGCTGCAGATAACTCCAGACGATATTACATAGGTTGAGATCTATATAAATAATAAAAGAAAAATAAAAAAAATCTCGCAACAATGGCGGTTTCACTGTGAAACAGTATGTATAGTGGCGGAGAGTTGGCTTAAGTACTGGGCCCACGTACGGGCCGTGTGCTGCTGCGTCCTGGTATCGTAAGCTGCGGAGGTACCGCAGAGGGACATCTTACACTACGTATGGTCAGCGTAGTGTTTTTGCATGCTACGTTTGACGACGTACTGCTGTGTATAAACAACAGACTGTTGGCGGATAATAGAAAACTTTCACTGCAGATGACATCTGACTATTGCGTGCAGCTACAGAGAGCTTCGTATGACCCAAAAATTATATAAAAAGGACTTGCTGATTATAACAGTTAATCATTTGGACTTTTGTCTTGATTCCTACACATCAAATTTGATACAGTGTGTGATGGATAGATATTTACAATTTACATACATTTGAACTTGTTCATATCACAAAGGCTTATTGCTGCACTGTAATGATGTCACAATCCTTAATTTATAG
>NC_090769.1:43362661-43390161 GCF_036898095.1 Palaemon carinicauda | reverse complement strand
TTTAAAGACCGCACATGAATGACAGAGGCAAGGGACAGTGACCTTGCTGACCTGGCTCTATCAAGCAAAACAATGCCCTAGAGACCGACCATATATACATATGACCAGTGCCCAGGCCCCCTCTCCACCCAAGCTACGACCAAGGAGGACCAGGCAATGGCTGCTGATGACTCAGCAGATAAACCTATAGTTTCCCTTAAACACCCCATCCTTGGCTAACAATGACGGTGAGGTTACAGCGACCAAAGAAACTAACGCGTTTAAGCGGGACTCTAACACCAGTCTGGCGTTCACCAGCCAGGGACGTTACCACCATCAGTCCATCCCATAGCCTACCCGAAAGATCGAAAATAGAGAAACAGTATTCTTTTTCTTTTTGAAATCAGGCATAGACATATAATATCTAGAATATTTTTTAATTAACTATAAATTGCGATTTATTTTTTAATACAGCATGAAATTATTATAGTTAAATATATGATAAGGAAACAACCTCAATAAATTCTGACTTCTGGTAGCTCATTAAAAAAGTGTTCATCCTAGTTTTATATTTTACTGATAAATCTATCCTAAAACAAATACTCTTAGTAGCTTATGCTTGAGATAGATTTTATTCAGTGTTGATTTCTGAGAAGTGATCTCATGAAGGTTCGATAAAGAAATGCATTGAAGTTATTTACTAAACTGATGTGGGATATGATTATTTCAAATCAAGTATAAAAGTCTTTGTATATATTGATTGTCCATGATATAATCGTTGAAGATGTCCTATAAGAGAAGAATTTAGAAAAATGGAGCAAATGATGTCCTGAGCAAGTACCACAAAGCCAAGTATAAGGATGTATATATTTATGTAACTTCAAAAGAGGTTTTAAATAAACCCAAAGAGTGAGACAAATCAAAGGGATGTGGGTATTGGTTTATATTTCAGACTTTGAAGTAACCTTATAATGAAACCAAACAAAAATTGGGTCATATTTGTTTTAATTTCACATAATTCTAAGGATACCTAGTAAAAATGAAGGGTACAGCATATATGTTGATGTATTTTTTATATTATTAGAGAAGTCGTCATAAGGAAGGCAAGGGAAAAAATGAGCTATTTTTCTTAGATTCTGACATGTTTTGAAGAACTCTTAATAAACAAAACATCAGTGAATTAATAATATTTATTTGCTTGATGTTGAGGGAGGTTTTTAGGAATTGATATAAATGGAAGATGGAAGTATAAGGCAATAAAGATATATGAGGTTACACGGATACAAACATAATAAAGAGGCTTGGAGAAAGCCATACTTTTGAGCTTTCCTTAAGATTCCGATAGGTCAAGCATAACTATATCAAATGATATTTTTAACAAGACTTTGAAGATGATTTATAAAACGGATATACTCGCAACCAAGGACTTTGACTAAAATCTATTTACATTGCTCTCAAGAATGTTATGACTGAAATGTCTATTAAGGAGACAATATAATAGCACATGGTTTTTTAATTCTTTTCTCTTTCTCCCTCCCCTTGTGAATTAATTACTTCAGTCATTACATGAAGCATTCAAAATATCAGTTTTCTAGCTTACACCACATTACAAATGTCTTTGGAAATGTGAAGTATGTTTATGTGAACTTCTCGGTTAGTTTTACAATATTGACAGTCACGTGGGCATTCCATAATCTCAATGAGTTCATAGTTTTGTTCTTTTGCCTGACAAAGGTATTCTAATATACATTAGGCTTTTTAGTTAGAATCTTAATTTCTCCATTGAAGAGATAATTAGTTTATTTTATAGAAGCTATTCATATATTATGAAATAAAGTGGATGACTACCTATATGGAAAAATTACTTTTTAAACAAATCCATAAGGACTGTTATCTTAGATTGTAAAACTTGAGAGGATGGATCAACAATTCCTCTTATCACTGGCTTAAATGATGCGCTCTTCGGAGAAATAAGTCTGCAATTTCTTGAAATAAATACTGCAATAATGTCTCTTAAGGAAAAATAACATGCTTGACAAAGTCCTCCAAAAGGCATTTCCAATAAAAACTCTTTTCTAGTTCTTAGGTTTTTCTAGCCTTCAGGAATCTTAATTCTCTTTCATTTATCGGTAGATCATTGGAACAGTTTTAGTGCAAGTTTTTAGTTGATTAGGAGGATAAACATTATTGGGGGAAATTGAATGCTAGATAGGCAGAACTAGCCGCCAAAGGAAAGGGAAGCCAAATTTTATCTATATATCTTAAAATGTGCAAGAAGCAAGAGGAGGTTTCAATAGGATTTCAAATAGTCAAGATAAAGTTGATTGTGTGTTGCCTCTTAAAACAATTGTTTTCGGTATTCAATTCCTCTGCATAAAGTTTGAAATTGCAATAAGCTACAACAGCAATGATCGAACGGGCGACACTATTTATGGCATCATTATCGTGCGCCGCCTTATTGGCAACATCCAGAAGCATTTGCGAGGAGAATAAGCAACATCTCGCATCCAAACTGCAGTCAGCCCGGCGCTGCGCCGTCTCTTCATGGCGCGTCTCATCAGCCAACCGCCGTCCAACAACCTCCCCGGCCCCGAACAGGCAGAAGCTCATTGGAAAGGCAATTTCCATCTCACTGACGACAAACATGAACGATACAAAGCATTCTCTAGCTCTTCTACCCTCCCATCCTATACCCATTCCCCTCGACTCCCACACCCCTCTCTCTCTCTCTCTCTCTGTCTCTCTCTCTCTCTCTCTCTCTCTCTCTCTCTCTCTCTCTCTCTCTCTCTCTCCTATTTGCTTCCTCTTTCTTTACCTTAATGCTTTCTGCTCATAAACAGTTCTTGGCAAATGTTACCATTAGCCATAGTATATGATTGTTATTTTTTTTTTTGGGGGGGGGTTATTTTGTTTATCTATCATTATATTTTACGATGCTAGTATCAGTCCGTTTGTGTTTTTCCCGTCATTATTTGATGTTATCTTTCTATCATCATACACTTAGATTAACTGCTCTACCACTTTCGTCAAAACAGAGCTAAATTATCCCTTATTTACCAAACAAAAACATACTCATTGGCGCTTACTTTTTTAATCAACATAACAGTTAAGAGAGAGAGAGAGAGAGAGAGAGAGAGAGAGAGAGAGAGAGAGAGAGAGAGAGAGAGAGAGAGAGAGACTATTCTCTTTCCGCGACATTTGATTTTGTTGGGACTGAATAAAAAATAAAAGGTGGGTGGGGGGAGATTTCCAGCGTTCAGAATGAAAGGTTGGCTTTTCGTTGACCTCAAGTTTCATCATACTATCGTTCCGGTTTTACTGTTCCATCGAGGAATAATTATCATTATTATTGTTGTTTCTTTGAAAAATAGAGTTTTAGCAAGGTACCGAATTTGAAAGATTAAGAGCAAAAGAAGGATTAGTATAATTTATTAATAACGGCAATTATTTCTTCAATCAACAGAACTCACGCTATGGACTCAACAAACCCAGGGTACCAAAGCTATACCGAACTTTAGATTTGAGGATCTCTGTTGCTTTGGTCTCATCGTGTCAAACGGGAAGTAAATGAAGCACCTGCACTGACGCACCATCTACACATACTCCTAGCTTCCTGGATACTCCAATCAATGGCTCAAAACTGAAATGTATGGACGTGATGCTGAACGGAAACAACTATCCCTACAAGATCAATAGTTTGTTTCTTGAAATGACTGAGGTTTGCTATGTTAGTCGTACTATTGGCTCGTGCAGTGATAGTAACAGACGGAGGCAATATAAGTACGTTTTGTTCTAGCCGTTTAAAGTATCCTCTTTTAATAATCCTCTTCTTAGTTAATTTTCAATACTTTGTTACTCGCTCGAGTATATTATATATTGTATTTTGATTTTCTTCTTTTGATTACTAATTTTTTTTCTTACAAGTCTGAATATTTAGGCTATAGATACCGTTTCTCTTTTTCATGCATTTGATTGCTTTTTATGAGCCCGAGTTTACAGCTTCCACCTTCAATGATCTAGTATACCAGTCAATGTTCCTTTATCAGTCTTTATTTGCAACTCTCCTCTTCATGCGGCGGATGATCTTCACACGGCCTCAAATCCCTGGAAGAACATCTCTTCATCCTTTTGCTCCTCCGAGTTGCTGCCATTCCGTTTCTCTCTTATACTCTTTCACTACTCCTCATCCGCTTCCCCTTACCCATTCTAATACCTTCTCCTTTCTCTTCCCTCCTCCAGCTCCCCTCATTCTTCTCCCCTCTTTACCACCCACTGTCTCTTTCCTCTTCCTCCCCCTCCTCCTACTCCTCCTCCACTTCTTCCACGGACCATACATCATGAGGACACTATCAGAAAATTAAGTCATTTGACAATTGCAGTGAGAGGAAATTGAGATGAGAAATTGAGCGTGAATGATGATAAATTCCCGCGCGAGAGGGGAAATGAGAAATGTGCGAAGGAGTGGAACAAAGGACCAGATAAAGTCGATCACTCTCTCTCTCTCTCTCTCTCTCTCTCTCTCTCTCTCTCTCTCTCTCCCTCATATATACACACCCACAAACACACACCGCTAACCACCATCTTCGCCACCACCGCCACATTCTTGTCCACCTCCCTCTCCTCCCTCCTCCAACTCCTTCACCTTTCTTCTCCGTCACTGCCAAGATATGAGAGAGAGAGAGAGAGAGAGAGAGAGAGAGTAGTGAAAGTTAGGTATTTTAAAGCCGTGATGGTCTGTATCTAATACACAACTAACACAAAGTTAATATATGTATCATGTAAAAGCGTGCCTTCATGGCTAATAAAAGAAAAATAGTCATCACGGCCGCATTTTCTTGATTATTGTGGTTATGGTATGTATGTCGTCACATGCTTTAGATCTTTAGCCATGCTAACTATGGAATGTTGGTCAGTAGGCTCTTCCTATATTTTTGGTTTAGACCAGATAGCTCGATGCAGTCTCTCAGCCACAGAAATCAAGAGTCAAAGCGTAAATGAAAGATATCGCATTTTAGCGCCATCCATAACCTCTCATTCAACATTAGATTACAATAGCTGGTGTCGCTACTCGTTTCTCGAAGCCTAGAGTTACGCACGGCAAGAAATTTTACTAGTATATATGTATCATACATTTTCAGTGTAAAAAAGCACATTGGTTGTCTTAGCAGTGTTATTTGTGCCAATACTCAATGTATTAGAAGGGGATGTGTATACTATATATTTTTACATCCTTAGTGTTGTGGTAATCTGTTGGAGACGTACCTACATGATTATCTGCTGGGCGGGAAATCGAGTCCTACTCAGACTCCAGAGTTTTTTGTAGCGTCTTCAACCCCACCATCCTTGTGAGCTGATAATGTATTTTTGGAGGAGCCTACAGGTCTACCTGCAGAGTCATCAACACCCATTGCCTGGCCCTCCCTGATCCTAGCCTGGGAGGAGAAGGGCCTTGGGCGCTGATCATGTGTACTTGGTTACTATTGAATATTGTCCTATTTCTAGGGCGCTGTCACTGTTCCTTGCGACTGCCATTCATGAGTGACCTTTAAATCTTTATCCCCTCTTTACTTAGTTTATCTGACCAGTGTTACAGCTTTTAAATAAAAAAAAAAATGTAATTGCTGATCAAATTACCTTCAAGTCTTCGGTCCTTCTCCCAGTTAACTGCCTATTGTCTATATCTTCGCCTCCATTTAATCAGGCTTTTTAATCCTTTTTTTTTTTTACTGCTTCCAGTCACCCACCCACCCCCCCCCCTCCCAAAAAAAAGAGAAGAAATTATAAAATCCCAGAGTGCTCTAAATTCGTTGGCCCTTATAAGACATAAATATAAGTAAAGTTCCTCTGTAGTTCAATGCTTCAAGGGTGCCAGATAACTCATAATCAGTCAATCAATCAATACTTCAAGTGAATCCCAGAAAGTAAATGAAATTATAATTAACTTTTACCAATAGCTTCCTTCATACTTCTTTGCGTTCCTTACAGCTTCCACCTTCAATGATCCAGTATACCAGTTAATATTCCTTTATCAGTCCTTATTTGCAACTTTCCGCTTCATGCTGCGGATGATCTTCACGCGGCCTCAAATCCTTGGAAAAACCATAATTCAGTAGGACATTAAAGTGTATTTCTGTCATCCAGTTAGATGCAAAATTAAGTTTAGGGCAAATTAAGATACTTATGGGTTTTCTGCTTTAATATTTTGAGGATTAAATTAAAATATTCTAGTAAACACCAATAATAACTAACAGCAGCCGATTTCATCTGCTGTCCCTCGATTTACCTCTCATTTGTAATTATTATGGAATGCTTAGAAAGCTTGCCTGTTTGATGAAATTTGTTCACTGATTTTCTATTTGAGTCTCTCTCTCTCTCTCTCTCTCTCTCTCTCTCTCTCTCTCTCTCTCTCTCTCTCTCTCTCTCTCTAACCAAATGATTAGTTTGTTTCCATCTGTATGTGATAAACCACCGAAGTAGCATTCTATGAAGTCTATAATAAGCTAGAACAACAAAATGAACAGGATGAACGATTCAGAAGAAAGCGACCTTAGCCAGAAAAAAAAGAGGGACATCTGCCTTTCTCCAGAGACGTAGATTATGAAGAGACAACCTAAAATCAACTAACACAAGATCTCTCTTGGTGTTCCTTGCAAATTTATTGCTAACTAGGGATATATTTTATGGGTTTGTTTCTTGTTCAAGCTTAACTTTTCTCTATACAATAGCTAAGCCCACTTTTTTCATGAAAGGTGATGATTTTTCGATGATATAATGATTAAAACAAATAAGAAATCCTCGATGTGTATATTTGTATATATACATGTACGCACCGAATAGGAGAGAGAGAGAGAGGAGAGAGAGAGAGAGAGAGAGAGAGAGAGAGAGAGAGAGAGAGAGAGAGAGAGAGAGTACTTGTAATAGATTGCTGAGGTTGTTGTAGCATTAGGAAGGGCACCCTACACTACTATGCAGCGAGAAGGGAAGTCAGATAAGGCAGACAGATAAGTTGTCCTAGATGACGGTGTATTGGTTGGTTGAGGGGAGAGGAAGTTGTTCCATATTGATTTTGAAAGTTGCCAAGGAAAGTAAGGGGAAGAAGAAGAAGAAGAAGACTATTTTATAGGGCGGTGCTGCTGAAGTTTCCCTGTTTTGTTCTATTTTTATATGATGATAGAAGAAAATTTGCCATAATTTTATCACTCTTAAGTCTACTGTCCATATTACATTCTTTTCCGTTTTCATTAGTTCAAGAAATGTTCACATTCTCTATATATTTCCCTCTATTTTTATATTTTTATATATTTTGTCTGGCTGATTTAGAAATCGACAATATAATGTCAGAAATTTACAATTATGTAAATAAATACCCCCCTACTCATATATATATATACATATATATATATATATATATATATATATATATATATATATATATATATATACAGTATATGTGTGTAATACATACATATATAAATATATATATATATAATATATATATATATATATATATATATATATATATATATATATGTGTGTGTGTGTGTGTGTGTGTGTGTGTGTAAGTATTTTGAGGCATATACAGTATTATAAATAATGGTGTTGAAACGCGGACAGTAATATCGTCCTTACTACTATTATCCAATCATCAATATTGTTTTGCTGTTCGTATTCGTATTGTAGTAGGCGTTTATTCCCGATGGAAATCTCTTTCATTCAGCTGCTTGCGATTTCATGCTCAAATTGTACATATGTCTTTCGTGACTACTTTACTCAAAGTGACGATCTGTCTTTAAAATCTATTAGTACAAAAGACATCACTCATACAGATTCTGACTTTGATCCGACTTGGTTAATTGACAATGAAATTCAGGGTTTTTGTATTTTAAGAACCGTTACTCAGAATGTTTTCCAAGAGAGACTTCTGAAATAAGCTAATCCCAGGGGAAGTCTGAACTAAGAGTTACATATGATGGCCGGATTTTTGTCATCATATAGGAGTAATAAGACTATTTCATATAAGAGCTTTAAAATAATATTAGGCTTACTAAATGAGAGAAACCCAGCCATCCCTTAGAATTTTGCTAGATATGCTTCTTGTAAAAAGGGGTAATACTATAGTCAATTCTTTTTAGTGAGGGAGATTTGCACCGACTTGCAGGGGTGCCCTTTTAGCTCGGAAAAGTTTCCTGATCGCTGATTGGTTGAACAAGATAATTCTAACCAATCAGCGATCAGGAAACTTTTCCGAGCTAAAAGGGCACCGCTGTGAGTCGGTGCAAATGCGTCTCATTAAATAAAATTGATTATAATCATGTGAGTTTACCGAGGACAGTTGTAAAATCTAATCCAAAATTATCTAAGCTACAGTACATTGAGTTTTAAAGGTATAATTTACGAATATTGTTATCAAATACACAGCTATGTTATGCCTGACCGGTATTTCACCTATAAGTATAAGATTTGATAATTCTACATTGATTATAGAAATAAATTGATGCTTTTTATCTTTTCATTAGATCAAATGAACTTCAACAAAAATTACTTATCAAATGAGCTTAGCAGGTTAATGATTAATAGCCAGCATTCGCTCGCTTAGATTACTGTCATTGAAAATACCATTCTAAAGAACATCCAACGGCTTAAGTGTTCTGGAGCTAACAAACCAAAATGTAACCTATGAAAAAAAAAAAAATATCTTTCTTGTCAATTCATTTCAGTTAAGGGAACGAAATCGAAAATTTTGATGAACTATACTGGTTTAAACATTTTGGACCCGGTCAGTTATTCACTTCAACGAATATCATTTATTAGCAATAGATAAAACCCAGTTTTTGAAAAAAAATTGTTTGATAAAATTCTTATTTTAGAAAGAAAGTAGTTTTGGTAGTTTTTGTGACTACAAACGCCTAAAATGCATTTTAATGCGTGAAATAAATGCTTTCTATCTTTCTTTATATCCTTATCATCATCATCATCTTCATTTTCATCATCCTCTTACAATTTGATTCATTGTACTCTATTTTTCCGCTTCCCTTTTTTAAGGATGCAACTATCCGTAGGTATTGATGTGGACAATAAAATCCCATTAAAAATTGTACAAAATTCCATTATAAATGTTTAATGCATTGATACTCAAGATAAAATGATCGCTATCAAGCCATGTCTGGTATAATTTCTCAGGAAACATTTTTTTTTTTAAGCATTTCAAGGTATTTTAAAACAGCCAAAATCGGATGATTTCCCGAACCAGAACTTTAATGTCATTATAATGTAATTGGCATTTTCATTTTAAATTGTACGTTGAGTTACGCTGGGAAAAGTTCTATGGTCTCACGATGCCGTACATATCTTGAGCTACGATTTTTCATTCAAGAATTAAGAGCATATTATGTGATTTCACAAATGCAATGACCGAAGTTATCTTATTATGAACTCTATTAGATATGAACAAGCAGAAATGGTGGAAAAAGAATATTTTATATCTTTATAACAATTTTATTTCACGTATCTTTTGTGATTAATCGAGGGGTGTAATTTAATATTTTTGCTCTGTGGAAAATTCTAATGTGAATTAATATCGACGAATAAGTAGCCATATTGGCATGAAAATAAAAACAATGATAATGCTGGTAACAGTGTTCAACAGATTTACTAAAAAATAATAAATGGTACATGAAAATCGCCGTTAATTATTTACAAGAAAGGGATCAACGTAGGAATCTGTTTAAAGAAGAAAATAACAGAGAAATTTAGACTGGAATTGTTCCTATCAGGACCGAATTGGAAATTAACTTTTGCGCTTTGCTTTGGTGGATATTCACCCGAGATCCCTTCTAGAGAAGCCTTAGAGAAAGAAACTACCTTACGAAAGAAGCGCTGAGATTTCTCTCACAATCTTCTTTCTCACAGTTTAAACGCTTCCTTTCCCCTCGTCCGAACGCTACCTTAATTGCCCTCGAACAATCATCCTCATCACCTCTCTCCCCTTTTCTCACATCCCCTTTTTCTACTGTTTCCTTAACCGTTCTCCCCTCCTACCCCTTCTATTTTACGTTAAACCCATTTCCTTTACTCCTTGGCTGCTTTAATGGGCATTGTATATAACCCTTTTTCATGGATAACTTTCCCTTTTATTGAACATTTGACTCTCTCTCTCTCTCTCTCTCTCTCTCTCTCTCTCTCTCTCAATAGATAAATAAATAATTGAATTAATATGTTAATAGATAAATGAATTAGATGATCAGTTAAATAAATAAACGAATAAATCTTTAGAGTAGTGAAGAAATAAGTAAGAAAATTAATATATTCTTTAATTAAATAATCCATATGAGTAGAATTAAAGATCTAAAAAATTTAATAAATGGATTATCCTCCTCCGCGTCGAAGTTGAAGTTTTAAGGCAAATTACCAAGTATTATTTTCTTTGCCATTAGTTATTCAAATTCATTACAGAGCTACATTGTCTAATTTACTCCTTCGTTAACATAAGAAAACGCACAACTTGTATTCTCTTTAACGAATATATGTAGTCTGTTGGTATCAGACTACGTTAAGCCTGGTTGGTGTTTAGTTGGACAACTACTAAGAAATGCCAAAGGAAGAATCAGGGTGAAGGGCGGACAGAGCTACCAACTTCACTTCAGAAAAAGGTGAGGAAATTCCAGAAGTATAACACTTCTTGTTGTCACTCTTCCAGAAGGTAAAAAACCCTCTGATGGAATATCACAATATATATATATATATATATATATATATATATATATATATATATATATATATATATATATATATATATGTATATATATATATATATATATATATATATATATATATATATGTATGTATGTATGTGTATATATATATATATATATATATATATATATATATATATATATATATATATATATATATATATATACTGTATATAATATATATATATATATATATATATATATATTTATATATAAGTATATATATGCATATATATATATATATATATATATATATATATGTATATAAATATATATATATATATATATATATATATATATATATATATATACACTGTATATATGTATGTATATGTATATATATATATATATATATATATATATATATATATATATATATAAATATATATATATATCTATATATATATATATTTATATATATATAATGTGTGCGTATGTATGTGAGTGGGTGTGTGTGTGTGTCTGTGCATGTAGAAGCCTCGAGCATGGAGTAAGAAGTGCTAGGAATTGTTCCTTTATGATGACGGCTTGATTAAAGGTTACTTATCCATTTTAGGACCCCAATGCTGATTTCTATTATTAATAACGGGTCTTTTATTTCCTTGCAAGAGACATAAATTATGTTTTTCCTCATGGAAGTGGTCCTTCTTTTGAGGTAAGGTTGTTTATCAATCGCTGAAGGTCCTGACACAAAGACTTTCTATCTTATCACCTATGTGACTTCCGGAGAAAACACTTCTCCCAATAAACTTTCATGCAGCTGAATACTATGAAAGAAAAAGGGAAACTAATCAACAAGCAATCTATATATACTTTCATTTAGTGACGATAATTTATGCCTGGCTTAACAACAGGCGTTAAGGGGACTGACTAGGCATCGGACTTTATAACTTTGACTATTGGAACAAAAATGCTGCCACATTCAAAAATGCTTCGAGAACGACTTGATTGCTAAAGGAAACGTAAAAAGGATAATCGAATTTATCAATAATTCTAAATAATGTAAAATTAACGTCAAAGATCCCATCGTATTTGAGTTCATTTGAGATAAATAAGAACGCTCGTTTTTGTAATTCCGTGGAGACACGGAGAGTAACGCTACTATGACTAAAAAGGACCTAAGTGAAAGGAGTTCTTTTTAGAATTAACTTTGCAGTGTGAGAGAGGGCGGGAGGAAGAGAGGGAGTGAGAGATGCCGCCAAAAAGGTAACGCAATTTTGGTAGGGAAGGCACACTAGAGTAATACACAAGGCCGGCCCGTCGCTATCAATTTCCTGCTGGCTAATCTACTCCATTCTTCATCCCGGCAGCCATATTGGATCAGGGCAGAACAGTGGGGGAGAGAAACACGAGGAAGAGGAAATAGAGGATGAGGGAATAATATTTCAGGGAAGGGAAGAAGATAAGAACTTTGCGAAGGACGCAAGGGAATAATAGCATCCGTGAGAGAGAGAGAGAGAGAGAGAGAGAGAGAGAGAGAGAGAGAGAGAGAGAGAGAGAGAGAGACCAAATAAAACTGAGTTCGCTTAATAATTTGCAATTTGTAGGATAACATCCCTGATCACTTTTTCAAAGCCAGTTATCACATTCTTCTTATCACATCCGTTCTTGTCCCAAACTGCCAGAAGGAACATTAGCTTTGAATTAGTCAGTGTGGTATTACACTTATAAAGTTAATGTTGTTTTTACAATTTTTTATTGAATTGAGCCTAATTATTTTGTAACTTGAGTTAATAATGCGACATTGTAATCATGTTTGCTATTAGAGAAGCTTTCTCAAAAATAATTTTTGAAATCATCATCTCCATACTCAATGCTATTATAATGATTTCGATGTTAAAAAACCATCACCGTCAAGAGGATAGTAATAGCAACAGTATTTAATCCTAATCACAGAATGTTAGAGACAGGAATTGAATAGGGAAGGATTATTCTTCCAGTTCCTCTCTAACTAACTCGTGTATTCATAAGTGAATAACTAGCTCTTATATAATGGTTTGTTTTTCTCAAGAGATGTATGAACCTAGAGTACCAGGAGGCCTGAACCCAAAGCAAAATTACCGAAGGCCTAATATAAGCCTACCTCCTAAATACAGTTTGGATGTATATAGATAATTTTTTATTGTTAGCAAGATAAATAAACTGCCCAGTGCTTACTTAGAGGAAAGCATTATATTTTCTGAACAGACAGGTTTTATCTGTTTCGTTTATTTTCATCAATGACCCCAATAACTATTTTGATTTTGTTTATATAATCTGAAAGTAATAACATTCAATGATAACATGCTTGAGGGACTGAGTAATATCTTATAAACTGAATAGGACTTTTTTCGCTAAAGTGAAAACGTGCCGCTTCCTTACTATGTAAAGTATTCCTCTTTTGAATCGAGGCTCTAAATTTTTATTGATTGATTGATTGATTGATGGATTTAAAGTTTTCTGGCATCCTGTAATCGAAGGTCATTGACGCCCATGTCGTTTATTATAAGTAAAGAATAAAAGAAGATTCAATTAAAACAGTAAAAGCAAATATGTCATCATAAAAGTTAAATACCTTTCAGAAGACCTGCATCTGAAATAAAGCTAAAAATGCCGCTAGCATTGTACGACATCACATCCAAGAATCTAGGCAAGGATGAACCTGCCATCCTCACCTCGAGCCTCAAAGAGTAATCTTTCTCTTTCCTTGCTATAGATGGGGCATTCAGTCAATAAATGCTTCACTGCAGAAACTCCAAGTGTGACCAATGCTCAGACGACAAAGAGTAGTCTCCCACTTTCGGGGCATCACGTTATACCTCCAAGGGGATATAACATTTGTTATTTCTCTCATCTTATTTATAATTAAACTATCCCAATGCTGTTACCAATTACTATAAATACAATGTTTAATTATAGGTAAAAAACTGAAATGTTTATTGAAGTGCAAGCATTGCCCTTTATGCAATTGAGAACTTCTGTGCTAAGTGCTATTCCTGAAGGATCCTTTTAATGACTCAGAAACTTGAAAAAGATACACTTGGATGATCATACCATCAATTGCGTTTTCACCATTCATCTCTTAAATTCTAAAAGGTGCATATTTTATCAGTTATAACATGTTTTGTAGTTAGAAAATGTATTCCATTTTTATTTTGTAATTATTTGTGTACATCAATTAATTCAGCTCTATGTTTACATTTTTTATTTCCTCATCCTTATATTTTATCTTTTACATTAGTTGTTGGTTAATACATTAATTAATTAACTTCTACATAATTCTCACTAAAGTTGAATCCGTTACTTTCGCTTTTCAATAATGGAAGAGATTTTCCCCTCTTAGGTGTCTTCAAGTGTCTCACTTCCAATTCCCATGTAGCATTTATATGAAGTAGCCAGAAGCATGCCAATCTCGGGGACCAAATTTCTAAGTAACTAATCCACTTATTTGGTCAAACGATAAATGAGGATTTTGGAGAGGTGTCCTTCTTGATCAGTTTTCGCCTTTTACTCGAATTCAAGATTTCTTAATATATTTCAAGGTAAGGTTGCTCGCCATATGCCCTATTCTACATCTCAACAATTACTAGTAGCCATTGATAGCTTGAAACACTTATAGGCCATAGTATACAATTTAGACTCTCTCTCTCTCTCTCTCTCTCTCTCTCTCTCTCTCTCTCTCTCTCTCTCTCTCTATATATATATATATATATATATATATATATATATATATATATATATATATATATATATATGTATATATACATATATATATATATATATATATATATATATATATATATATATATATATACATATATATATATATATATATACATATATATATGTATATATATATATATATATATATATATATATATATATATATTCACACATCAAAGTTGTTCTTTTCCTATTTCTTGGTGTTATTCCCATCATTATTCTTTCCACATTTCTTTGAGTTATAACTAGCATATGTTCGAAGGCTCTAAGTTTCTGAAGCACAAACTGATACTGGTAGGACCATTGGATTCGATACTTTTCTTTTCAGAGAGAGTGGCATTTAGCATTTCATAATCTCATTTGTTTACCGCAGGATCTCCATCCCATGCTTATCCTTCTTTTAATTTCAGTCTCACGTGCCTAACTACATATATTCATTAACAATCATTAGTGGTTGGTTCATAATCCTTATTTGTTGTCTCTGCATTTTCATTGATAGTTTTCTTAGTTTTACTCCTATTCATTTTCCCTATCTAAATTCTTAAAAACTTCTAGGCCTATTGTGAATAATTTAGGAGAGATGGGGTCACCCTGGCTAACTCCTATCTCAATTGAATTTTCTCACGATCTTTATGAAACTGTCGAATTGTTATACTTCCAATACAGATTTTGTCAATTGTTCTAACACAAGATTCATCTATTCCTCGTCTTTGAAAGGCTTTCGTTACTGCTGAAGTTTTGACAGAATTGAATGTTTTCGCATAGTCTATAAATGCCATACATATTGGTTTTTTCATGATCTGTTGATTTTTTTTTATTAGCTGGTTCATTACATGGATATGGTTTGTTGGTGAACACCCGCTTCTGAAGCTTACCTGCCCTCTTGATTGATTAAAATCTAGCTGTCTTTCTATTCGGCATAATATGATCTTTGTAAATATTTTATATATTACTGAGAGTAAACTTATTGGGCGATAATTTTCAGGTCTCTTGTGTTTCCCTTTTTGTGAATTAGTATGATGATAAAGTTTTAACAAGCTATTGGTATAGAGCAGTCTTGCAGATACTTTGTATAAAGTACAGCGAGTTATACTACTATGAAATCTCCTCCTCTTATCATTTAATCAATTATTAGGCCTTCTTTTCCTATTGCTTTGCGTCTGTTCATGACTTTTAATATTTTACTATTCTTACTGTTACTGTTGATACCGGCTCAGATGTTTCCTTATTTTCATTGAAGTTATTTCTTTTTTTCATAGCATTGCATAGAATTCGTCTCCAAATTTTATCATTCCGTCTCTTTTGATGATATTCCCACATTCATACTTTAAATCAAACATCTGTTGACACCACCTTGGAAGTCTCCTTTTAATCAAATTGGTGCTTCTTTCTTTCTTTAGTGGTTCCTTGATTTTTGTATGGTTGTGTTTACTAATGCCTTCATCTTTTAGTTTGTTTATTGTATAAGATAGTTCTGCTAATTCTATTTCATCTTTCTTTGATTTTACCTTCATTACCAATCTTTTCTTTATCATGTTTTTGGTATTTTCTAATAGCTTTCCTTGATCTTGTATAGTAAATTTTCCACCTGTCTCTTACGCTGATTTCAATATATTTTTTTTCTAATCTGTTGTTCAGTTATTCTTTACTTCCTTCCATTTTATCTTGTAGCTGGAAGTACCTATTTTGTATTGCTAAACTAAACTCATCAGATTTTCTCATGTTACAGGAGTGTTTATTTCCTTTTTAACATTAGTTTTTATATTATATTTTTACTTAGATCTAAACAAACATTGACTCTCGGCACTTTATGCGCTTGACTTTAACTTGCTCAACACTGTTACATAATATTATCTAACTAAACTAACCTTTTCCACTGAGAATTATATATATATATATATATATATATATATATATATATATATATATATATATATATATATATATATATATATATATATATAAACTACATAGCCTATCCGCGTGCATATTGTGTTTGTGCATATCTTCACGCATCAGCACTCAACTCCGAATGCACATGAGTAACTGAAAAATATGATAAGATAAATCAATTACTACAGTTTTAAGAGCATAATGTTTTGGCCCTCAAACTATGCAAAGTCCAACAAATTTGCAATTTTTTTCCAATAGCTAAAATGTGATATGTAGAAGAATTCGATATGGCATTACCTTTGGAAAACGTTTTTAATCTTCCTTTATAAAAAGTGATCATTTTAATTTAAGTATAATTTTTACTTAGTAGTCAGGAGAAGGAACGAGACTTCAAGCTAAAAGAATTCTCAGCACGATGGAGTAATTCACCGATTGGGCAATTCTTGTTTGTATTGAAATTGACAGTCGAGCATTTCATTCCTTAAGTCCATTACTGACAAGGGAGCCAGGCTTACCCTTTTACTCCAAAACGGTTCTACCATTCAACCAGAATTGTCACTTATGCCCCCTTCCTCCCTTGAAACCCCCTTTCTTTTCCTTAGCAAAACCTCATTTTTAACACCCATGTCCTTCCCCTTCCGCTGATAACTTATCGCCCAATCTTTAGGGGGCGGGGGTAACGACGGCAGGGAAGGAGGGGTGATGGTCCTTTAGGGTGGGTGGATGGCTGGGGCTAGAGGGCAGGGAGGCATTGCTCATTGCCATTATCCAATTTACACTTATTTCCCGGGGCTATATCCGTCGCCTGCGCGTTAACCAGAGCGCCAATCAGAGGGCAATCAGGGGGCAATCAGAGGGCGATCTGTTTGCCCGCTCCTATCGGCCCTCTTCTAGATATAGCACCGCCATTGAGCTTAATTGAATGATGGTTATCGCCGCCTGGAATTTATACCTCCTCCCCCACCCATCCAACTCTCCTACGCCTTCCCTACCACCCTCCTTCCCAACCAAACGAGAAACAACACAATTGTTAAAGGCGGAGAAGAGGAAAGACATCTTAGTATTGTTTCCCTTCTTGTCAGGCAATATGGAAACTTAGTTCAAACAATGCATGAGAGAGAGAGAGAGAGAGAGAGAGAGAGAGAGAGAGAGAGAGAGAGAGAGAGAGAGAATTATCTCCTCTTACTGATACAGACATCGATGAGGAGACTAATTCTAAAACAGAAAAGGTGAATATAACTGATGTTGGATTTACATAGGAAGTTAAAGAAAATAACTTGCCTTTTGCTTTTCTTTTCCAAATAATACTTTACCCCTCGTAAGGGTTTTTTTTTTTAAATAAAAGAAAATAAATGATTCATCAAAACATTTAAATATGAATAAGTAACTGTTTTTGATCATCCAATTATTACGCGTAATATGCTGCATCATTATTATCGTTTCCACGAAAATAACTTTTGAATCCTGAAATATTTGGAAAGGGTGAAGCACGGAAAGTCAGGGCTCGTTTACCCAATGATGCCGTTGTTGTAGGAACCGCAGTAAATAATCCATGATGCCATTCCTTTCATGCTTTAACGCGGACGTATTTATCCGATGGGATGTCTCTACAGTTATCGTACCTCCGGCAACTGTCTTAAATCGTTGGGAGGGGATGCGAACGAAGAATTATTTATTAATCGACCGGTTGGTTGGCAAGGGAATAATTCGCTACGATAAAGAACAGAAAAAAAAAATTGATAGAATATATTCCTGAAATAATAAGCGGCTACTGACGATAATATTCGGGATGGGATTACGGAAGAGTAAACGAAAATAGGAGGCCCAGATGCACCTATTAGAGGCGGATAATGAAGAGAAATGGCCACGAGATGGATTCTAAAACAACGGAAGATGTGTAATAATGGATTCTTTACGAGTTGCTTAACCACAGGGATCTGCCGGACTCCAACAACAGTTTTGGGGTCTGGATGCGATTACATCGCAAGCAAAAATCAACCTTAGGCGGCTCGTAATGGCCTTATTTATCCTCTTCTTTAAAGGTTCCTAATCACAGGCTTCTTGAAATATTAACTGCTAAAAGAAGGACAAGTTACGTAATTAGACTTGAAATACGACGACGCTGGTATTAATATCTTGTTTGTATTTTGTGTTTCTAGACGTGTTGTGGCGCTTTTTTTATTATTGCGCAAGACACATACACACACACTCTCTCTCTCTCTCTCTCTCTCTCTCTCTCTCTCTCTCTCTCTCTCTCTCTCTCTCTCTCTCCTGGTCTACTTAAAATATGTATTATATTGTATTTTCCCTTCAGGCTATTAGCTCATGCATGTTTTTTATGTTATTATCAAACACTAAAGTTCTACTTATCAAGACCATGTTTTGAATGACATATTTTGCATTCAGACAACTGTAGCAGGCTAAATGTAGGCTTTTATCTATTTGCTGGTTTTTAGGGTTAAACATTTATTAAACCAATACTCACATTTTCAAATACCGTTTTTATTATTATTCATGTCATTAATCAAGCGTAGATTAGGCTAGAATGCACCTTTGGCTGTCTTTGTACTTTATTAGAACATTTCCTAACTACATTCTTTTTCTTTGTTCCCTAATCACATTCTTCGATGCTACTGATATTAGGCAATATGGTCCTCAAATCATTAAGAAATATAACATATATATATATATATATATATATATATATATATATATATATATATATATATATACATATATATATATATATACATATATATATATATATATATATATATATATATACATATATATATATATATATATATATATATATATATATCATTAGTAGTAGTAGTAGTAGTAGTAGTAGTAGTAGTAGTAAAAGTATCATTATTATTATTATTACTATTATTATTATTTAAGTTACAACTCCATTTGGAAAAGCAGGATGTTATAAGCTAAAGAGTCCAGCACCGAAAAATAGTGCAGCAAGGAAAGAAAATAAGGAATTAGATAAACTACAAGAGATGTAATGATAAATCAAAATAAAACATTTCAAGAACTGTCACAACATGAGTAAAAATCTTTCATATATAAACTATAAAAACAGAAAAACAAGAAGAAGAGAAATAAGATAGAATAGTGTGCCCAAGTGTATTTCCAAGCAAGATAATTCTGTCCCAAGACAGTCGAAAACTATAGTACAGAGGCTATGATATTGGAGTTTCCTCCTAGAAGAGCTTGTTACCATAGCTGAAGAATCTCTTCTACCTTTAAAAGAGGGAAGTAGAAAATGAACAATCGCAGTCTTGTAGTTAAGCTCTTGAGCTAAGAAGAATTGTTTGGTAATCTCCGTGTGGTCAGGTGTATGAGGACAGAGGAGAATGTGGAAAGAAAAGGCCAGAATACTCAGTGTATAAGTAGACAAAGAAAAATGAGCCGTAACTATAGAGTGATCCAATCTAGTACTGTTTGGCAAGTCAAACGACCCAATAACACTCTAGCGGTAGTATCTCAACAAGTGACTGTTGCCCTGAGCAACCTACTGCCTATTATTTTTAAGTCTATTTATACACACACGCACACATATATATATAAAAATATATATGTGAATATATGTATGTATGTATATATATATATATATATATATATATATATATGTTTATATATATATATATATATATATATATATATATGTATGTATATATATACATATATATATGTATATATATAAATATATATATATATATATATATATATATATATATATATATATATATATGTATACATATATATACATATATATATATACATATATATATATATATATATATATATATATATACAAGTTTTATCCACATACATACATACATACATACATACATACATACATATATGTTTATCATATCATAACTGCTATCAAATTCATAGACACAGGATATTCAATTTTGTTAAAACCTCCAGACCATTTGCAAATTTCACAACGAAATCCTCAACGAATAAATTAGCAAAAAGTATAAGTGATTATATAAATAAGTTTGCCATGTATAACTAGAATATCTGCAATGCTAAAATTAGGGTTAAGTGCTTAGTTGAGACATTTGGTTTAACTAAATATCTACATAAATTATGTAGTTTTAATTTGCTGTTATCGTTCACTCTCTACAGACATATTTCATTTTAAGACAAACTGTCAATCCCAACATATATGTAACTTTATAAAATGGCAGGATTTACCTATCTTTGTGACAAATCTCAGATATTTTTACTTTCACGACAATGATAACACGCCTTGATTATGATTGACAGCCATCGCTAATTCCTCATAATAGCTTCCATATGTTTGTGCTATCATTAATGTTACGCCCTATGATCGCATTAGACCTTCGTAGGGAATCACAAACGCGTTCCCCTTCGGAGGAAGAGTGCAGCACCCCTACGGTGGTAACGACCAAGAGGCCTCGTTATTCACACCCTTCCCCCTCCAACCCCCACTGTATAACCGGAAGTCGAATCAGGGAGGGAGAGAGGGAGGGGTATTGTGACTTTGTGTGGCAGAATTGCTTTAAAAAGTATTTACACAGTAGTTCCAGTTCTAAGCGTTATTTACTGGGGTACTGTTCTTAAAACGTGTTATTTTACTTGTTTATTATTTTTCTTGTTTTTTTTTTATTTCCTTTCTTCACTGGGCTGGTTTTGCCTGTCAGGTTTCTTGGGCTTATAACATCCAGCTTTTCTAATTAGTGCTGTAGCTTACCTAATAATAATAATAATAATAATAATAATAATAATAATAATAATAATAAAAGAGGGTGAACTCCCAAAATACAACAAAAATAATAAAAATAATAATAATAATAATAATAATAATAATAATAATAATAATAATAATATTTAGTTCTGCCTCCGCGGTTGAGAAGATTTCTTCAATAGAATTTTGTATTCTAAACCAAGGAGACGCGCACTACAAATCATCATTTACATTCAATAAAAAATAGAATGGTGGCAGTTAACTTTCTTTTAATGCATGGATAAGATATCGACTATCAGAGAATAGTTTTTCCTTTGACCTCGTTATTAAAAAATTCTATGGGCGTAATGTGACGTTTCTTCATTCCCATTCATTTTCTTAAAGATAGACGTGACATGCACGAGAGAAGACAAACGTACGTTTTTTTTTTTTTCTTATTTATTAAGGTACAAATTTTCCACGAAAATTATTGTTAGATTTTTTTTAAATTCTCAATGTTGTTGACCGTATAACTGAATGGTATAATTGCCATTTTAATGATATATATATATATATATATATATATATATATATATATATATATATATATATATATATATATATATATATATATATATATATTTGTGTGTGCGTGCGTGTGTGTACGTGTGTGAGAGTCTCTCTCTCTCTCTCTCTCTCTCTCTCTCTCTCTCTCTCTCTCTCTCTCTCTCTCTCTCTCTCTCAGAGGAATTCCAAAAAGAAAACATGTCATGTAAACATTTCTATTTTATCTGTTGCTTAAAGTACAAATCATCTGTGCCGGTCCCCATTAAAAAATCCATATCATAAGGCAAGTCATATACCTACTGTATATCAACAGCACGTTAAACACCACCAGTACTGAACTAGTCACCTCCAACTTGCGTGGAATATCGTTATTTTAGAGCAGAATGGCGTAGGACTCCAGGGGAATAAAAACGACACTACTCATACCATATCTTCAAGTGTCTCTCTTCTCACCCCTTCCAGCACATTGGTTATGTAGCTATTATCTGAAAAAGACTTTGCTTCTGCTAATGTCTGTTTTAGTTCTGGTGAGTTATAAAAGCCTTTCAAACCTAATGATATCCATTTTAAAGAGGCTCTTTTTAGAATGCATTAGATAGTTTTGCACTTTGCACCGTTGGTTTTATATTGCATATAAAATGTTTAGCTGCTTGTTTCACACACACAGTAATATAATTACGCGCTTCCTGCTTAGGCAACTTGGACCACTATTTGCAATTGGATGCCATTGCAAGTTCTTACCGAACTGTCAATTGTAGTTGGAGCGAACTCGAATCATGCATACACATTACTCATTCTGGAAGGGAGAAGAGTCGCTTACATTTCTCTTTTTCTAAAATATAACAAATTAATGGGTTGGCGACGCAATCACAGAAAGTTGGCTAGAGGTCGGTTGCGGATTGTATAACCAGCTGCTTTTATTTGTCAGAATCATTTTGAATTAATATGATGTTCCCTATTATTTTGACCTCAAAGTTCTGTCATTCTGCTGTTGACCTAATAAGAAACATCATCTTTCTAAAAGAAAAATTCATACCGAATTGAAACTCACCTCCAAAATACTTTTTACCCAATGTAATCATTACTATAAACTTGCATTTCACAAAAAGTATCTGTTATTGACCAAACGTTCCTTATGCAAGACCAAATTAGGTTTCCCTTAATGACACCATCCCAAATAATACTAAAAGCGTGCTTTTAAGAAGTCCCGATACATTTTCAATGTAATTAATGACTCCATGCCAATTTATTCAACGATTACTTTAGGTTTCTTTAGAAATAAAACTTTTTGGTGAAATAAGAAAAATCACTTATTCTTTATGTTATATAAATTTTATTTTTTGCTACACAAAATTTTGATTATCTAGTTCAACGCGTGTTCCATTGTAACATATGCATAACGTGGTATATATTTTTACTCCAAATATGAAATGATTGGGTTTTTAACTCATCAAAAGCAGGTAATAGGTTGGCCAGGGTACCAGCCACCCGTTGAGATACTACCGCTAGAGAGTTATTCGGTCCTTTGACTTGTCAGACAGTAATACATTGTATCCTTCTCTCTGATTACAGTTCATTTTCCCTTTGCCTACACATACACCGAATACTCTGGCCTATTCTTTCCACATTCACCTCTGTCCTCATACATCTGACAACACTGAGATTATCAAACAATTCTTCTCTCAAGATGTTAACTACTGCACTGTAATTGTTCAGTGGCTACTTTCCTCTTGGTAAGGTAGAAGAGACTCTAGCTATGGTAAGCAGCTCTTCCAGGAGAAGGACACTTCAAAATCAAACCCTTTTTCTCTAGTCTTGGGAAGTGCCATAGCCTCTGTACCATGATATTTCACTGTCTTGGGTTAGAGTTCTCTTGCTTGAGGGTACACTCGGGCACACTGTTCTATCTAATTTCTCTTCCTCTTCTTTTGTTAAAGTTTTATAGTTGATATAGGAGATATTTATTTTTATTTTGTCACTGTTCTTAAAATATTCTATTTTAAGTGTTAATTACTTCTCTTATTTCCTTGTTTCCTTTCCTCATTGGGCTATTTTCCTTGTTAGAGTCCCTGGGCTTATAGCATCCTGCTTTTCCAACTAGTGTTGTAGCTTAGCAAATAATAATAATAATAATAATAATAATAATAATAATAATAATAATAAGAAGAAGAAGAAGAAGAAGAAGAAGAAGAAGAAAAGGAATAAGAAGAAGAAGAAGAAGAAGAAGAAGAAAAGGAATAAGAAGAAGAAGAAGAAGAAATAGAGAAAGAATTATAGACGCTAATTGTTTGTAAATGTCTGAAAAAAACTAACTGATGAATAAAAGCTTCCAGATGGCAGAGGATAATTTTGTCGTCAATTTACTTGTTTACTTTATAATACGCACTGGAATTCATCATGTCCTGCAGTACACAAATAATCTGCCGTGTTTACTAATATCCAGAAGATATCTAAATAAGCTGTAAACAAGGGAAGAAACCCGAAAATAATAACTACCAAGCGGCAGAATACATAGAGAGAGATTTTTGGGAGGATGGGGGCTCATGGGAACTACTGGAATGGGTTAGGGGGTTCTGGAAGCCTATGAGGTTATGACCATTAAACACCGCGGGAGTAATGGAGCGGGGCCGGTAATTGTAGTATAATGGTTATGGGGCTGATAGTGACAATTATGCGGGAATGAATGTGTAGCAAAATGAGGTTCCCGACCCAACGAGATAGCATTCACTGCCTCCCCACACAACACACACACACACACACACATTCACACACACACTGTAGTTATTTATCCATGGAATTACTAGGTTAGTAGTGTAAAATGCATTGAATGTTTTTCAACATTCCCTTTGAGGTAACTGTTATTCAGTGGTTTCTCCTATTAAAAAGAGATTATTCTAATTTTGGATCAAGAGAGGCGGTGGAGTTTACTATTATTTTTCAGTCTACTGTTCTTCTTAGATTAATATTTTCCCATTTTCTTGATAACATTAAAAGCCCTCATCATTGTTCAGGATGGATGAGATAAAACTAAACAACCATCGTACACATAAAATAACCTTTTTTCAGGCTCACAAAAAAAAAAAAGAAAAAAAGAAAGCATACCTTCTCTTGCATCAGCTTGCATATACCGTCTCTCTCCTTTTCTCATTTTGAAGTGGATTTAGAAGATTTTACCCTTTCATTCTAAGCAAGTTTTTTTTTTTTTTTTTTTTGGGGGGGGGACAAGTTTACCAGGACCAAAACTCTTATTTCATGTTTTGTGTATTTTTCCATAGTGGATCGGCCACATAAAGTGTAATATTTAATTACCGCAATGAAACGCAACTATTTTTTGCAAAAATATATATCTGCACAGATTATTTGTTCTAGAGAGATTTATATACAAATATATAGAACATTATTGTGAAAATAAGCCCGAAATTAAATACGGGTTTTCAATTCCACTGGTGCAATAACTTTTCTTGTATAGATTGATTTATCTGATTTAAATAAAAAATGCTATTGCTGCTTATTTAATTCTTATTCTTGAGAATAGTGTGATTTATACTCGACCACTGCGCATCTAAAATCAATTTATATTTCTTACCTGGACTGCACGTTCCTTTAGATAGTTTTAATACTCGAATACAAATTCTTTCAGCGGACACCGTAAAAAAATGAAACGGGGAACAAATCGTCAGGTTATTGAGTGTGGCTGTTCTGATCGAATGTATATGTGAAGTGCTAAGTTATAAGTGAATGGAACAAAATAATAAATAATTAATCTCCCCCGGGCAACTGGTAATTTAAGAAATCAAGTCACAAAATGTACCCCATGTTAATGATCACAGAACACCTTTCAGGCTTTGTATAGAGTTGTCTAGGAGTTGCTCTTCCCCATACCTCCTATATTCTCAAAGCCAAATTGAAATGAATCTGTCGTTTTCTGAATTACATGGAAAATGGTATAAGAGAAGGAAAGAGACACGATGATGGAAAAGAGGTCAATTAGAGATGTTAGAATTATAGTAGACTCAAGGACTATAGATTAGTAGAAAATCTTCTCTAGTCAACGATCAGTGAGTTACCTTTACAATAGAAAGAAACTTTAAGAAGGCATTTGAGCAATATAAGAGAGTTTTATTCAGTGTAGATAAAAAAATACTGTATTGAGCAATACTTTTGTTACATATGACTTCTATTGTCTCTTGGAAATTATTTGGGGAGGCTTTAAATCAGATTGTATGGGAAACATGGCTAAAATAGATTTCCTTTCACATGTCTCAGAATTATCTATAAATGTGATATGGTTAATTAACGATTCAACAAATCATCTTCAAAAGAAAATCTTTGCAACCTTTACTGGTTGGAACCATCGCACTATCAGCACACCACAGAATTTGGTAACATAAATGATGACCTTTTTTCATTGGTTTAAAAGATTTTTTTCTAAAAGATACTAATTTATTTTGATTATAGAGATATGTTTGACTTACGTCTCTAATTTTTAACATGTATGATAAAACTCGCTAAGCATTGTACGAATATTATGCAGGTTATATTTATGGTATGGTTCACTTCTCCAACCAAATTCATGATTCTAGTTTTATGAAGTCCCTTCAGAAGCTGGATAGCACCACCTCCATATTGTGGAATGTATGAATAAAATAACTGTCAAAGCAATCTGCAAAGATGGTTCTCAAACAAGATTATGCCCATTGAATTAAGAATAATTCTGCAGAGAATACCTATGGTTTTAACAAATGATTAGTATGAAAGGCTAGTAAGAATAAGTTCGTATTATTTGCTTCTTAGACAAATCAAGAGCTTGATGTACAGAAATTCCTTCAAGTGTATCACCACATACTATCTCCACCTAATTAATCTGTCAAAGGGGCGGGAATATCTGCTTTACTCTAATACACATAACAACATTGTAATAACACATCGTATAATGAGCACTTCAAAATGGAGTCACAAACATAGGCCTAGCTCTCACCTCAGTGTTACTCAAGATGATCCCAAGACTGATATCAAGATATTGAAAAATTAGGCAATATAAGGAAATAATTGATATTAAATTTTTCATGTAAGTACGACTCAATTTAGGACTCAAAGGAGAATCAGATCTATATTTATTTATTTT
This sequence comes from Palaemon carinicauda, assembly GCF_036898095.1. Classification (NCBI taxonomy): domain Eukaryota; kingdom Metazoa; phylum Arthropoda; class Malacostraca; order Decapoda; family Palaemonidae; genus Palaemon; species Palaemon carinicauda. The sequence continues at coordinate 43,363,433 of NC_090769.1, read as the reverse complement.
TGTCAGTGAAAGATAAAAACATCGCCTGAGGAAACTCTTAACTTACAAGGTCAAATCAGTAGAAAACTCTACTTCCGTTCATAAATAAAAAGGACAGCCGAATGACAATGCAGGGAAGATATAGTAAAGGTTTCAAAAATCTTCAAGTATTGTTGGAAGGGTAAGTAAGAAGAAGGAATAGATTGACATCTCTCTCTAATAATGTATTAATTGATGAAGAATATAAGTAGTGATGATGTCAGATATAGGTTAAACCTTGGACATGATGTTTAAAAAAACACGCATATGTTAGCCAGGAAGGTTTTCTATTTCTAATGCATTCCAGCGGTCGATCTATACCTTCATATAAATCATGAGTGGTTTTCGTGGAAATGATTATTATGTACCTTGTCTTGACTTATCATGTTCAGGCTTATTACAAAAACTTTAGTTCCTGTCATGACGGACGAAATAGGTCACAGGCATCGTAGTTTATGTAACTCAGAACCATTAGTGGTGTACTGTATGTTTAAGAATATATGTATATATATACATATATATATATATATATATATATATATATATATATATATATATGTGTGTGTGTGTGTGTGTGTGTGTGTGTGTGTGTGTGTGTGTGTGTGCAAATGCTAAAGCCCCAGTGAAAGAGGACGAGATTTGCTATTCAACAGATGATATGAAAAAATCCAATAAAATAAGTATCTAACTTCAGTTAAAATAGTAAAGGTGTTTTCTCCTATGTTCTACAATTAAAAGACGAATGTGTTTAAAT
>NC_090769.1:43342661-43357661 GCF_036898095.1 Palaemon carinicauda | reverse complement strand
GGAAGACCATGATACAGAGGCTATGGCACTACCCAAGACTAAAAATCAATGGTTTGATTTTGGAGTGTCCTTCTCCTTGAAGAGCTGCTGGCCATAGCTAAAGAGTCTCTTCAACCCTTACCAAGAGCAAAGTGGCCACTGAACAATTACAGTGCAGTAACTCCCAGCGGGAAGAAAAATAGTTTGGTGATATCAGTGTTGTCAGGTGTATAAGGACAGAGGAAAGTGTGTAAAGAATAGGCCAGACAATTCTCCGTGTGTGTGTGCTTGTGTGAGCGTGTGTGTGTGTGTGTGTGTGTGTGTGTGTGTGTGTAGGCAAAGGGAAAATGAACCGTAACCATAGAATAGGATCCAATATATTTTTCTCTGGCCAGTCAAAAGACCCCATAACTCTCTAGCGGTAGTATCTCAACGGGTGGTTGGTGCCCTTGCCAACCTACTACTTATAACAAAGGGATGTAAATTTTATAATATGGCAGTAGGTGACATCAAATATGGCACAACCCAAGGTTTGACAAAGTCGGTTACATGGTCATCACTCCTCGTGAAATGCAACTAAATGCATCACCTAAATCATTATAGCAGCCAGAGATAACAACCGAGATGCTTCAGTCAAAGACAAAACATGTTTAAAACGAGTGAGGTTTTTGGCATCACTTCCTTTTTCTTGTGTTCATAAAGATAACAACAGGAATGTAAGAGTCATTAAAGTCATAATAAATACACTTACCAAAAGCAAGTTTATCAATCAATGCTTTTCTCAGTCTGACAAAAGATTTAGATCAAACATCATTATGTAAAGCAGCGAAGTTTTCCTTGAGTCTTGACCGTTAATAGTACATACCGTACTACATTAATATGAATAAAACACAAAAGAGAGAGAGAGAGAGAGAGAGAGAGAGAGAGAGAGAGAGAGAGAGAGAGAGAGAGAGAGATTAACCTAATCATGTTATTGAACTGAGTTTGATGTTATTTTCAACTTTTCTTTCCGTTCTAATCCAAAAGGACATTATTTTCTTTGACATTCACTGTAACAGTTTCATAAAAAAAAAAAAAGAACTTCATAATATTCACTCTCTCCTGTCTCTTGTTTTAATTTGCTGTCGAGCAAGTCTCCATCCTCAGGGATACCTCATGCTGTGACCAAGAGACTTCCTGAAAATCTTTCTTCCAATCTTGCACATAAAATAAAAATTATTGCTGAGAACTAAAACGGAACCAAAGAAAAATTATCTTCAGCTTTCCATTATGAATTGTTTTCGTAAATAACATAGTGATTGCGATAAAAATATGATAATCGGAAAATCGTTTATTAAAAAAAAAAAAAATCCAAAAATAAAACACAATTCCTGAAAATTTTTCAGATGCCCAATACTTTCCAATAAATAGATAAAGTAAAACCTGGAATTCTCATAGAAAAAGATCCTTGACTTAAAAAATCAATTGAAAACATAAAACTTGACGACATATGTGTATGCATTCATGGAAGCGAAATTGAAATAAGATAAGGAAGCATGAAAAAAGCAAATGAGAGGATGAAAAAGTAGAAATAAAGAAAAATGAGTTTGTAGCTTACAGGGAGGAGGGGTGGAGGCTGATGGGATAGACATCCTGGGCTCTGAAAAGGGAGTGTGGGGAAGAGGTAGGGGTGGGTTTTGCCACATCGGTAGAGTAGGGTGGGGAGGGGGTGGCTGGGCGGGAGGGGAGGCGAGCCGGTGCATTTGAGTGGTGGTGAGAGATAAAATGTTTCATTTTCCACTTCGTAAGTTCTATAAACACGTCCAATATACACTTCCAAAACTCTGCCTTTGTGCCTCTAATTGAAGTAATAATTAGCTCGTTGGAAACACAATTTAATCATAATTAGGTCATTGGAGGCTTAATTGGGCTGGTGCGCCGGTTGACACTCAACTGCTAATTACGGAGTGTGTTGGGTTGTCTTGGTTAAATGTGGTTGCTGATGAGGATGGTGATGGTGATGATGATGGTGGCGGCGATGATGATAGGGACCCTGGGCGAGGAGAGGGGAGGACGCTTGTGTCTACTACTAATAATGGAAGGGAATTCGCATAGTTTGAGGTCTTGAAGCAGTACAGTTTGTTCTGATGAACGCGGCCACGCAAACCATATCTTTGATTGCGCTATTTAATGTTTTATTAAGGACGTTGCTGTTTTCACAGAAAGGCAAAAAGGAAGTGTTAGAATGAGATATTGATTTAAAGCACGTCGAATGGTAATAATGATACTAGCAGTTATTATTATTATTATTATTATTATTATTATCATTATTATTATTATTACCATAAACACTTTTCCCGTGACTTCTAATATTCTTATTTTAATTGGTATTTTTAGTAAATCACTTTGATTTTCATTTCTTATTTTAGGTTAATATTACATGTGGTTATCATTATTATATTTGTTTTATACATCCCATTTTTTAAAACCATTATTCTGATAAATCATATACACAACATTCATGACTTTTTTTTTATCTGCTCTTAAAAGTGTGTATATTATCATCCCATAGCTCTGACAAAATGTTGGCACTTAAAGGAAAGATAATTAGATTTGCATCCGTTCAATTGTAGCAAATTGTGGGGAGGAAGGTTGTTTTTATTGTCATAGCTATGATAAGATATTTGACGTTCTTAATCAATAAACGGACACTGGTCATATGATAATAGAATAAAGCAAGGAGTTCAATATATTTCAAAGACGGTATATTGCATTGTAGATGTCTCATGCATAGCGATGTTATGTTTTGCAGAAATTCACTCAAATCTGGGGATTTTCTATGACTACCATAATTTTATTATCTTAATTTCTCATTAATTTACACAAAATCCCTATGCGATTACGTAATAGTGATTTCAATAATAATGATAATAACGATAATTATTATCATTTTCATTATTACCGAATATGGAAAATTGCCCTTTTTTTAACCCTTTAGCAGGTACTTATATAAATAATGTATATGTAAAAGACATCGTATTATGTTAACATTAAGGATGTCCTAAGTCTGGGCTGTCCTGGCTAGCGGGGATTACGATAAACTAACATAACCGGGATTCCCGTTGTGTAGAGACATGTACAAATATTTTGACTTCAACTAGGAATACTAAAAATACTGTTTACCTCCACTTAACATTTATTTTTGTTAAAATTTAGTAAAAAGAATAATTTATTTCATACAATTTTTTAATCAACATAAGAAATTCTTCAAAAAAAATCAATTTTAGTGCTATAATATATGAAAGAAATAACAAGCTATATTTGGATTACAATTACTGCTCATAATTAGAAGCACAAACAAGACTTAAATAGGACTAGCTAGTAGTTACTAACTTTCTAAGGTTCCTTATTATCTATTTATTACCTGCCCAATGAGTCCAGCTCATAGGTACCTTACTAATGCAGAACGCATAAACAGAACATAAAAATGACTTAGCTAAAACATTACACACACCATAGGTGGGTGTTCTCATTATTAAAATTGAAAAGGGACCTATCACCCGAAACCTTTTGGACGACATTACATCCGCCACCTGCTGCATCCTTGTCCACTATGACCAATAATTCTTAATGCTAGGAATATGTGCGATGCCCTTGTAAATGATGGTGACAATAAATACCATCATTTTAGGGATATCAATGTAGAATGCAGTGCCCACGTGGATCCTTCTGCTGGCACAAAGATTCATCTGGTAAACAATGTTCTCCACAACATACAGCATAAGAAGGGTCTGGAAGTATTCATTCTGGGAACCCGTGGATATTGGGAGGAATGGACAAAATCAGGAAGGTAAGGGTAGCTGGTGTTCTCCTTCCACACAAGGTCCTTGGGCTTGGCAGCGGTGTTCTTGGCCCTCTTCAATGGGGGATGCCGGTTCGATATCTTCATCCTCGGACGGGGCACCTAGGAGGTATTTAGGCCTCACATGCGTTATAGAAACTGTTGAAAGAGGACAATATAAGCAACTAATAGCTAGATAGAAATTAGGTAGGCATTATCTAAAACCACATTTATAAGTTCATGAAAGTTAATAATTAGAAATACATTCAGTAAATTATTGAAATCTGCCCTTTTACCTCACCAGGTAAAGGTGGAGGTAAGTGCTCCTTCTCACTAATATCCAAGAGAATATCGCGGTCAACGCTATCATTATCCAACACTTGAAGGAGGCCATCTTAGACCTCTATCTCACTCTTCTTGCTGTGATTGGAGCCACCCGTTTGAACTTAACACCCTCAGAGAATCGAAAAATGATTGCTGGAAGCTAAAAAACAACAAAAGGTTTACTCTAGCCATCACTATCATAATGGAGTATGCACAAGATGGTATTACATGTCACTAGGCTAGCCTAACATAACAACAATATCCAAATATTTCCGCTATAACGAATTGATTCAATGTAAATGCACACCATGTAGCCTACAATGAAGCCTTTTATGCAAAGTAAATATTTTCCCTTATTTTGTTTAATGAACAACACCTTCATAATGGAAAATGTACCAGAAAGCAATATGTATCCCTAAGCTATACTAAACTATGTTAATACAAACACTTTCTAATATAAATTTTTAAATCATCTAGGCATTCCATGAATAATTTAGGAAAAATGGGATCTCCCTGTATAATTCCTTTGTCAATTGGAATTTCCTCACTATCCTTATGTACTTTTAGGATTGCTGTACTTCCCGTATGAATATAATCAAGTGTTCTAACATAATATTCATCTCTTCCTTGTTTTAAAAGGGCTTTCCTTACTCCTGAAGTTTTGACTGAATCAAAAGTTTTGTCATATTCTGCAAATACTCTGCTGATTTTTCCATTAGTTGGTTAATTACATGGATATGGTCAGTTGTTGAATACCCACGTCTAGAGCTCTCCTGTTCTCTTAGTTGATTAAAGTCTAGGTGTGTTTCTATTTGGCTTAATATGATCTTTGCAAATATTTCGTATATTACTGAGAGTAAACTTTTTTTGGATAATTTTTCAGGTTTATTATGTTTCCCTTTTATGCGGATTAGTATAATGATAAATTTATTCCATGCTTGGGGTATAATAATTCTTGCAGACATTTTATGTAAAGTTCCTTCATCTATTATTAAATCAATTGTTAGAGTATCTTATCCCGCTGCTTTGCCTGTTTTCATAAATTTTAATGTTTCTTTAGTTTCTCCTATTGTCATGATTAATACCGGCTTAGGAGTTTCATTATTTTTTTGTGGTTGCCTATTGGTAACGTCCCTGCCTGGTAATCGCCAGACTGTGGTTCGAGTAACGCTCAACCTCGTTAGTTCCTTTAGTGGTTACAACTTCATCATCCATGGGTGTTTGGGGGAAGCCTATAAAGCTACCTGCTGAGTCATCAGCAGCCATTGCCTGGCCCTCCCTGGTCCTAGCTTGAGTGGAGAGGGGTCTTAGGCTCCGATCCTATGTATATATGGTCAGTCTCTAGGGCATTGTCCTGCTTGCTGTGGCAATATCACTGTCCCTTGCCTCTGCCATTCATGAGCGGCCGTTAAACCTTCAGACGTTCGCCATCATCTGTCAAAGTCAATAAAGGGAAACAAACTGGAAATTAGATAAAAATGCGTGTATTATTCATTTTTTATCATCAGAACTCTTAAAATGAAATCGGGAAATGTTTTCTCGTCGCACCGGCAACTTAATCCAAGAAATTAATATTGTAATACAAAACCCAATCTTTGCTTCTTAAAACCTTCTGCCTTCTAGTTTGTGGTACTATCATTAACGTGGGGTGTCGTTTGATGACAACGGCGTTCGTCAGCGGTTGTTCTAATGAGGAAGAGATTACCAGGTTATCATCACCTTTCTTGGTTGTCGAGCAAAGACGATCGCATCTATGCTGATTCACTTCTTCTTCTTCTTCTTCTCTCTCTCTCTCTCTCTCTCTCTCTCTCTCTCTCTCTCTCTCTCTCTCTCTCTTTCGTTTTTAATCAGTGGTAGACTAAATCTGTTCCATTTACCCTGTATAGTATAACTGTTGATTTGATATTTGTTTCAGATCGCTCTTTTTTCAATTTATGAGTTAATGAAGTTTCTGTAGGGGTTGCTGGTCCGTGGTAACTTGTGACGCCAATCAATTGTTCATAGTTCTCTAGTCTTGGGTAGTGCCATAGCCTCTGCACCATGGTTTTCCACTGTCTTTGATTAGAGTTCTCTTGCTTGAGGGTCTACTCGGGCACGCTGTTCTATCTTATTTCTCTTCCTCTTGTTTGTTTTGAAGTTTCTATAGTTTATATATAAAAGATGTAATTAAATGTTATTACTGTTCATAATATATTTCATTTTCATTGTTTATTAATTTTCTTGTAGTATATTTATTTCCTTATTTCCTTTCCTCACTAGGCCATTTTTCCCTGTTGGAGCCTTTGGGCTAATAGCATCTTGCTTTTCTAACTAGAGTTATAGCTTATGTTGTATTAATAATAATAATAATAATAATAATAATAATAATAATAATAATGATAATAATAATAATAATGATAATGATAATAATAATTGTGTTTTCCCGTAGAAATTTTCGAATTCGAGACAATATAGAGAACGTGTTACTAGATTTATTCACACTATCATAAACAAAAATAATTCTATTAGCTTTTCTCTTTTCCACCATTCTGAAATCCGTAATATAAAGTTATAGAAACTGAAGCAGTATCCATTAACAAATTATTTTGCAATAACTATCATGTGTAGAATGAATGTAATAAAATTTGTCGGTTTGATATGGCATCATCTAACCAGATATCAACTTGCCTATATTGAACAATCTTAATTCTTTTTTGTGTCACTGGACTATATTTCCTCATGAATATTCTATATAGTGTCATATGTTTGAATTCAGACGTCCATAACTTTGATGTCAGGACACCAAGGGTGCCAGGAAACCCAGAATCGATTACTCAAACTTCCATAAAATTTATGTGTTTACATTTCAAGGAGTCTTTCTTCTTCTCAAGTGTCCCTCTACAACTTATTATTCCAGCTATTCTCGTATTTACTTTCTGGAAATTAATAATCACTGTTTCAATGCTTACTCTCCTATTTTTTCGCGTATTCATACATTTTTTTCTTCCTCTATCTCTCCCATATTAAAGCGTGACTTGGCTCAGGAAATCATGTTGTCTGTCTTATCATATCCTACATTAAGGAAAATCTTCTAACAACCCCCCCCCCCCCTCTCTCTCTCTCTCTCTCTCTCTCTCTCTCTCTCTCTCTCTCTCTCTCTCTCTCTCTCTCTCTCTCTCTCTCCTTATAATGTATTTGCAATTGCAAAATTTGTCTTTATCCAGATAGATCAAATTTGACGACGTTCACAATGATAGTCACGAAAGGATTAAATCTACACCTAACGACTCGAATAACATTTTTGATACATCTTGAAAAACGATAGCGACTTCCAGAATACAAATATGACAGTAAAGAAAGAAAACATTTATTTGAAGACTCGTTAGCATTCTCTCAAGTCTCAACATATCTCTTTAATGAACACACGTATGGTTCTGAACAACATCTGTTATGAAGATGAATGGTTACCACTTCCCCACCAGTATAAGGTTTCTAGCACTAATTGATACCTGTTTTATGTGTGTAGACGAATTTCACATATTTTGCAGCCATATCAACACCAAATACATAATTTTGCACATTAGATCTCCTAGACACGTTGTAAAAGGACACAGATTCCACAAGAATCGATGACTGGTCTTTTTTTGTAAATGAACTGGCTTTCTGTATCACAAATGATCTAAAGGATGCACTTTACAGCGAACATAGACGCAACAATCTTAAAGTGATAAGCAGCATGATGTACAGAGGTGAAGTTTGCTTCCTACAAACAAACAACAGTTGTTCTTCTCGTACTATTAAAGCATAACTGATTATTTCCTACGGCGAACCTTACATGAAAGTCTATGAGGCATCTTGCTGTTCATAATGCCTTTTTTAGGGGGCTATCAAACACACATCAGCATCATTCTCCTTGCGAGATGTTCCTAGAAAATCCCCCGTTCGACATAAAAAAACCTATCAAACAAATTTTGTCCGGGATGGCCTTCTTACTAAGAACTGGTAGTTCGTCTGCTAGTTTAAAATATTTTGAAACGTTAAAAAAGAGGACGCTCAGTATTATAAGGAATGAGACATCTGCATCATAGTCACGGTCTCAAGGATGTTTTTTTTTTTTTTTTTTTTTTTTTTTTTTGCTATCAAGGAGTTGCTTTTGCGTGTTTTGTAGTTTTTGCATTATTACTAGCATTAGTGACAGAATTTGGAAGAGTGTGTGAGAGAAGGAAGTTGAGAGTTAATGTGGGTAAGAGTAAGGTTATGAGATGTACGAGAAGGGAAGGTGGTGCAAGGTTGAATGTCATGTTGAATGGAGAGTTACTTGAGGAAGTGGATCAGTTTAAGTACTTGGGGTCTGTTGTTGCAGCAAATGGTGGAGTGGAAGCAGATGTACGTCAGAGAGCGAATGAAGGTTGCAAAGTGTTGGGGGCAGTTAAGTGAGTAGTAAAATGCCTTAGATGACCGCGGAGGTAGCAGCAGTAGGGGATTCAGCATTATGAAGCTTCATCTGTGGTGGATAATGTGGGAGGGTGGGCTGTGGCACCCTAGCAGTACCAGCTGAACTCGGTTGAGTCCCTTGTTTGGCTGGAGGAACGTAGAGAGTAGAGGTCCCCTTTTTTTGTTTTGTTTTATTTGTTGATGTCGGCTACCCCCCAAAATTGGGGGAAGTGCCTTGGTATATGTATGTATGTATGTACTAGCATTAACTTCCTCTTTAGAGATATGAACCACTGACCAGGAAAACACTAAGCCAATGTTTTATCACCCATCCAAAGATTGGAGAAAAGGAACAAGACGGAATATGCTTGTGCAAATATCAGGAATTGTTGTAGGTACCACTGCATCCATATTTTCGGTTTTACCGTCTACACCTGCCTCCCAAACTCCCCCAGCTGTGAGTCAACTCAACAGTCCTCTTTCTCGAGTAGGGATCCAAGGAGATGTACATATTGCTGAAATTAGTTATTACTATGTCTCCTCTTTGTGGTTTTAAACTAATATTACTGTGAAACACCAGGTCAAGGATCCATCATCTAAACTTCAAATGACATAAACGGAAAGGAACCAAATCTGTAACGCGATATAACTGGTGTCACTGGACCCTTATCTATAGTTTTACCAGCTACTCCCTCTTTCAGAAATTCAAATTCCTAAGGATTGTGGAAAGGCTATAAAATTTACTGTGATTCAAGTTATTAGTAGTAAAAGAACTGGTGCTATGGATTCATAACTTCTAAGACTTTGGCTACATCATTGTGTTCGTTGACAGAGCAAACCTACATGAGTGATGTTATTGTTAGAAACTATTTTTAGTTTAAATGGTATATTTGTGTTAGTACCATGTAGACAATGGTGTCTATTCCTATAAAAAGTTGATGGCGGTTGGATAAACTTGTACATGTTGTTTACAAAGTTCTAATAAACTAAAGTACAATATTTTTCCTGTCTTTAAGTACGAAGTTCTAAAGAACTAAAGTACTATGACTTTCTTGTTTTTGGTACGAGGTTTTAGAGAACTAAAGTACTGAGTCTGATATATTTTGATACAAATTTAGTGTTTTCTCCCTTGTTACTATTTGTGTTGTTAGATCTTATTGGGTATTCATTGTCATCATTACTGCAAGGTTTCTAATGCTCTACTTAGTGAAAATTTTATTCAATAGCTTTTAAAAGATTTCATCATCACTACTATTTTGCACACCTTATATGTGTATCATTATTACTATTATCAAAACAATATAATGACTACAGGTTTTTAAGCTATTACTGAAAAGCATAATGTCTTATAGACCTGACATACAGTATTGTTCTCCCGTCTGGTCTTCAGCTGCTGAATCTCATCTTAATTTGTTGGACAAGAACTTACGGTTTATTAAATTTCTTATTCCTGATTTATATATTAATCTCTAGCACCTTCGTTCACTTAGAGTTTCATGCATGTTGCATAAAATTTTTCCTACCTCTGCCCATCTTTTGCATTCACATCTTCCCAGACAGTACCAACCTGCTGTTTATTCTGCTCGTGAGTATGCAGTTAATTCTAATAGTACACCACCTTCTCCATCAAGAGGTTCAATGTTCATAGTATTCTAAAAGTCTTAGTCCAGCTATGACCAGGTTGTGGAATGATCTTCCTAATCAGACAGATGAGTTGGTGAAACTTCAAAAGTTCAATGTTTTTATAATAAACAGGCTGACATGAGTTTCTTTTTATAGTTTATATACGGAAGATCTATTTTAATGTTGTTACTGTTAAAATACTTTTTTTTTTATCAATTGATAATTACTTCTCTTGTAGTTAATTTATTTCTTTATTTCATTTTCTCACTAGGCTATTTTTCCCTGTTGGAGCCATTGGGTTAATAGCATCCTACTTTTCCAACTAGCTAATAGTGATTATGATAATGATAATATATCATAAGAGCCTAAGGCCCTTTCCACCCACATAGGGCCTGGGAAGACAGGGAAATGACTGCTAATGAGTCTGCAGGTAAACATACGAAACTCTGCACTGTTAGATTTTTGTTTTACAAATTCAGAAAGTCAATCATGATAATCTGCCTTCTGAATGACGATTGTACCTGAATATTTAGAGGCATGTCCTCCGCTATCCCGAACTAACCTGTATATACTGTACATGCCTCGGGTATGCATTAAGCTAATTGTTTCGTGGTACATCACCAAACCTTGGACCAAAAATGCTCGTGAGGATCTTTGCATTAAGAGAACTTCATGCTTACATAATTTCCTAGGATGTTACTAAGATTATTCCGACTTATTCATTAAAACACTTTCATAAACCCATCATTACTTGGAAATAACTTAGTGTCTAAATTACGGCTCTTTTTAGATGAGTTTACTTTCACTCTAACTTATAGGTTACATCGCATTAGATTTTTCCCACATCGCAATAGAAATATACCGCATTAGATTTGCATGCATCGTAGTAGATTCATTAGAAAATCACCCTTCATTTACCTAACTGATATATATGTATATATGAGCCAGAGCAATTATTTAACAGTAACGTATAATGATAATATTAAATTCTACTATTACTACTCATCATCTTCATTATTATTTCCTCTTACGCCTATTGATGCAAAGAGCCTCGGTTAAATTTCACCAGTCGTCTCTAACTTGAGCTTTTAAATCAATACTTCATTCATCATCTCTTATTTCACGCTTCGTAGTCCTATGCCATGTAGGCCTGGGTCTTCCAAAACTTCTAGTGCCTTGTGCAGCTCAGTTGAAAGTTTGGTGAATTAATCTCTCCTGGGGAGTGTGAAAAGCATGCCCAAACCATTTCCATCTACCCCTTACCATGATCCCATCCCCAAATGATACTTGAGTAATCTCTCTTATAGTTTCATTTCTAATCCTTTTCAGCCATTTAACTCCCAATATCCTTCTGAGGCTTTTGTTCTCAAATCTACAAAATCTGTTGGATATTTTGTTACTTTGTCATACCACGACATATGTCCATACAGCCACATCAATCTCCCTATACTGGTATAAAGCCTGATTTTTATATGTAATTTCAGGCGATTTAATTTCAAAATTTTACTTAACTTAGCCGTTGTCTGATTTACTTTATCAATCTCTCACTAAACTCTAACTCTGAAATCCCTGTATTGGAGATCATAGTTCTTAAATACTTAAATGATTTTACCTCATTAATTCTTTCTCCTTTCAATTATATTTCATCTTATATTGCATATTCTGTTCTCATCTTCTTCCTTCTATTTATCTTAAGCCCAATCTCACGGGATATTTCATGAACTCTAGTAAGCAAGCTTTGTAAGTCCTGTGGTGTTCTGCTAATAAGGACAGCGTCATCAGCATGCTCTAGGTCGGCTAATATCCTCTTACCAATCCAGTCCACTCCCTCTTTATCTTCCTCAACTGTTCTATGTGTTACAAAATACACGAGGATGATAAAAAACATAGTTGACAACACATTCCCTTGGATTACTCCCCTTTTCACTGGAAATTCATTTGATAGAACTCCACTAACATTAATTTTGCATTTCCTATGGTCATGAACAGACCTAATCAAATTTACATATTTAAGAGGAATTCCATAATAACGTAGGACTCTCCAAAAATTTGACCGGTGCACACTTTCAAAGGCCTTTTCATCGTCCACAAATGACATCAAAAGTGGATTTCTATATTTGACACATTGCTGTACCACATGTCTAAGAATTAAAATTTGGTCAACCCAACTACTACCTTTTTTTAAATCCTCCTTGTTCATCTCTCATCTTTTCATCAATCTTTCCCTCTGGTCTCTTTAGAATGAGCATGCTATATATTTCAATGACATCTGACGTAAGTGTGATGCTTCTGTATTATTGCAATCAGTCAGATTTTTTTTTCTTTTTTCTCACCAACACTACCAATCTAACCATAATTTTTTTTAAGTTCTTAGGACATGCACATCATAATCCTCATCTTGAGAGATTATTTCTATTACCAAACAATTCATCCCTAGTCCACAGAACATCAAGGGCATGTGTGCCTGCGCAAACCTATTAACAGTCATCGTCGATACACTTCTCATACTGAGACTGCTATTATTATTATTATTATTATTATTATTATTATTATTATTATTATTATTATTACTATTAGTAGTAGTAGTAGTAATAGTAGTAGTAGTAGTAGTAGTAGTAGTAGCAGGAGTAGTAGTAGTAATAATAGTAGTAGTATTCAGCGATACCGTTATTTCCACATTGAAAGTTTCTTCAATTATAGAAATATGATCATCATTATATTTGAGATCATTGTCATAAATCTCACTAGAAGTCATGCAATATTGATTAAAATTTACCTATATCTACTAAGGATTTGCACAAAAAAAAAATGAATAAAATTATCTCGACAGTTACTGCAGGGCCGAATAATCTACAGTTCATACATATACAGTATAACCAAACAGACGTACATACACATATATGTGTGTGGGGTATAGCTTTTCGAGAAATATTTCAACTGTGAGTCAATATAATTAATATAACTGTCAATTCTGTACCCCGAGGTTAGTTAACTAATATGGAAATATAAGTGAACATAAACAATAATATAATTCTTCCTTTAAGCTCTTTTAAATAGTTTATTTGGATTTGTTATTAAAAGATTAGCGTGCGTAGCATCAATGAAAATTGTTACGAAAGATGTCAGATTCAAGATTTCAAAATAATGCAAAATAATCTATCACCCTATGAAGAGATGAGTAGTTGGGAAACAAGTTGAACAAGTAACATACAAGAGTAGTGATGGCATTCTTTATACCACCCATTACAATCTATAAGATATTAAAGCTCGTCTGGTGAAGGTGTGGTTTCTGTATATAGACGAGCTTGATTCAGAGTTGATCTTATATAAATCAAGCAAGTACTGATATTTTTTCATTGACATCTATTACATAACACTTTAATAACAAAAAATATGAACATATTTTTCCATTACATACACACAAACACACATAAACAAAACATGCACACACGCACGCAAACCTACACACTCAAACACACACACACACACACACACACACACACACACATATATATATATATATATATATATATATATATATATATATATATATATATATATATATATATATAAGGGAGTGAGCGTGACTTGTATTTATAGGGGAATGAGTATGTTAACTGTAAATATATTTAACGGTTACTGTAAATATAACGAGTCCATTTTGTCGACATTGCTGAATGATAGCTTTGTGGAATAAAGACAAGTTTTCAAGTTGTCTCCAAAGACTTCATCGTCGACATCACTCATACACAAGCACTTGAAACGTGTTCTATTTTGCAAGAGATTTCCCAGTACAAAATCTCATGTACAGTTTGCTCTTTTATCTTTTACTTATGCACTCCGTTCGTCCTTAGTTGAATTATAGCTATAATATATGAATGGAATATCCCGCTCTAATCTCCCTGACTTTGTCGGCCATGATCTCTTTACCCGTTATTGTAGTGTTTACATCTGCGATTTTAACACAGGTTTATAGCTTTGCCTTTATTATGACTCGAGCTCACTTAAACAGGATCTGATTACGGGGTCAGACTCTTTTTATAGTTATTTATGAGCCTCCGGCAGGCTGTTTGTTTTACTCTTGTTTGGGATAGACATTAAAATTTGAACTCTTCTGATAACACTAATGGAAACAGGCGAGGCAAAAAACTTAGACCAAAAAAATAAAAAGAAGTTAAGAAATGGCAATTTCGAAACGCGATGCCTCCGTCCAGCTTTCTTAAGAGGGCCTGAGGTGACAGTGTTTTAAGACTTCCTGACGTCATTTCTCTTTGCGTGGTAGGATACTGTGAGTCACTCGTTATTTTTTCTTTCCTTTTATTTTCCGCTTATTAGTTTTTGTACGTTGTTTATTATACAATATATGCAGATTCATAAATAAATCATAATGGTACTTAACCGTGGTCTAAATCTCATAAGATATAATTTTAAAAACCTTAAGACCACTCTTTCGAAATCTAATTCATTTCCAGCTCTTGGATATTTATTAGAAATAACAAATGAAACAAATGATAGACACAAATGAAAATAAGAAAAGAAAATAGATATAGAATATCTTCAACATCTGGATTCAACGCGATCGAACCGGATGTGCTACGATGAATTAGCACCATCAAGTGTTCTCGAAGATGTCTTAATTGATCAAACATGTGGCGATTCACAAACTCACGAAAGGCTTATTGAGCCATTTGCAGATAAAAAATTTTTTTACCTCCAAACCTTATGAAGTAGACAATCAACTGTACGTCCTAAAGATTAGCTAATATTCACCATTTTATTATTTGATAAAGAAGTAGTAGTTACAG
Source organism: Palaemon carinicauda (assembly GCF_036898095.1). Lineage (NCBI taxonomy): Eukaryota > Metazoa > Arthropoda > Malacostraca > Decapoda > Palaemonidae > Palaemon > Palaemon carinicauda. The sequence continues at coordinate 43,342,697 of NC_090769.1, read as the reverse complement.
TAGAACTAGAATATTTTTTAGCTTGGTATTAGAAAA
>NC_090769.1:43320161-43327661 GCF_036898095.1 Palaemon carinicauda | reverse complement strand
TCCTACCCACACCCCTGTCCCTTGATCGCCTAGTCATTAGCTACGGATGCTGATTACCACATATAATATTTGCGTGTATGTGTGTGTTTGTGTATTTGTGTTAATAAATTTTTAAATTAGTAACAGAGACAATTCAAATCTTTTACTTTAGAGAATTTAAATAAAAATACTGTAAATTCTCGCTTACACATATTATGTGTGTGATTAATGAAACCTCCTCTACCTTTACTCTCTGGATTACTATTGAATATTGCTAGATAATTTATAGATGCAAACACAAGACCTTTCAACTCTTTCCATCACACGACTACGATGATTTTCTAACGCGTCTCGTATCGTTAGGATCCTGTGATAAAAGATTAATAACTGACATTCAAGTCCTTTCATGAAGGGTTCTCCAAGTATCCTCCATTTTCAATCACTTACTTTTAAAGTGGCATGGCTACCAGATGTTGGTATTTATACCCCGAAAAATGATTTTATAAGTAATTTTTCTTCAATTACTTTTCCATCTGTGAGAGCTGGAAGACCCAGGCCTACATGGCTGAGTACTATGAAACTTGAAGTAGGAGATGGTAAATGGAGAAGGATTGAATTAAAAGCTCAAGATAGAGACGACTGGCGAAATCTAACCGAAGCCCTTTGCGTCAATTGGCGTTGGAGAGGATGATGATGATGATGAATTATCATAGTATCACAAACAATAACTTGATATTTAAGAATATCCATCTAAATATATGAAAAACATAATCGATGGAGGCCTAAAGTTCAGTGTAGGTCTTTTAGTTTAAATTTAAGGATCATTTCAACGACTTTCTTAGATTTTCAATTGATCCTCTGGGCTTTTCCCTTTAAGATTATTTTAATGTTACACCTAAAAAGCTTAAAGAGTATGGATTAGGTAAAAAAAGAATGAAAAATTTGACCGAAAAATAAGGTGGCTTTGAAATGAGAGCTCATTGTGGGAAGTTGAGAAATTACTTGCTTACTTGGCTCTTTAGTTGTGGAGATATGAATACTGTGAATACTAATGGTTATGATAAATATTTCTTGAATTTCTTATAACAACACTTCGAAAAATGCGCTTCTATAAGTTCTATCACAATCTTTATTAAAAAGTTGTAACTGAATTGTACTTAGCTAAATTAACAATGTTATTCCTTTATCTTTGTTCTGAAATTGACTCACATTTTCCTATTTTAAAAATTTCATTTTTTTTACAGATTAACATAAATTTTTCAATAAGTAGAATCATTGATCAATACGCGTGCGTGCTTGAATACGTGCAAACATTGCGCAAAGATATGCTCTACTGTATAAGAGTATTTTGAGAGTCGAGGAATGAAAATTTAATTATATTCTCTCTCTCTCTCTCTCTCTCTCTCTCTCTCTCTCTCTCTCTCTCTCTCTCTCTCTCTCTCTCTCTCTCTTGCATTTATGGAGTAGCCAAAGGAAAGCATAAAATATTCATAGACCAAGATGATTTGGTAAATTGTCTTAGCATTGGCTAAATACATCTTTAGTCCTCCTTTGACTTTGCTTGTTTGTTTATTACTATATTGTTTACGAGAGCTTGTTTTATATTGTTATGTTTGTCCATTGGATTGCCTGATCTCTGTAATGATGATACATGAGTTTGATATTATGTATGAAACTGTTTAACTCAATTTCCTTTATATCATTTAAGAAAGCCTTCTATTCTGATTAATCATTCTTTGCTGCTTCCCTAAAAGAATTTATAATTCATGCTGCCGTGTGTCTGGATGTTTTCTCCCGCCAACTCTCCTCCTTTACTTACTTAATTTTGCAGTTATTGTTTTTGTAATATAATTCTATTCATAATTCTTGCTATAATTTGGCCTCAACGTCCCAGTAATATTTTCAGGCGATTTTGAGATCAAAAGTTTTGCCAAACTCATTATTGTTTATCAGAAGTCTTCTTCCCAAGTCATTTAATATTAAAAACAACAACTTTCACATTAAATTGGCTTGGGTAACCATAAAGTCAATCTCCCATTAAAACTTTTAGAGGTTGACGAGGCAATTTGAATTCTTAATTTGGCGCAGAGCGGCGTTGCGAGAACAGAAATGGTGGCGATATTTACATATATGTTAGTCCCAGAATAGAGAGCGGGAGGGAGCTCCCGTATAGGGAGGGCTATGTCGCCAAGTTTCACGGAGGAATGAAGAGATTAAGTTTCTAAAGATAAAATGAATGGTGTTATTTGGAGGCAATCGTTAATTAATTGTGGAGTCATAGGACCTGTCTCATCTTGGATAAATAAGTTACAACGCTGAAATATTTGAGAGAATCCCAGCGAAAATATAGTTAACTGGAGCAGGAGAGTATACATTAACATTCATTTAATTAACATTTTAATGAAACCAATTTCTTTGTTTAAAGATTTTCATAGTCTTTCCTCTATCATATCTGATGATGAATGGAACTTCTCTTAAGGAAAAGTTTAACATCATGATAGAATTAACATAAATTTGTTAACACATCAAATAAATAAAAAGAGAGATCATGCTTACCAACATTAAGCAAAGGTAATTAAATTTGAATTTTATCAACAAAAGCACTTTCCAGAACTATTCATCTCCAAAAAGTTAATCATATCGGTTTCAGTTAATACCGTTTACCATCGCTTGATAGATGAAGTACAAAATCTAATGCGCTCCAAATCACATTAGCAACAATGTTGAGGCTCTGTCTCTGTCTACCTACTATCCACATTTTATGAAATAATAGCTATTGATCTAAATTAGCATTTATAAAAGAAAAGTATGCCCTTCTGGTTTACGAAAATTATAGTTCTCTAGAGTTACCTAGAGTTTCATCAAGTAATAAGCTGATAAAATATTTGCACATGTCAGAACTGTCCTGCTCCTTCGCTACGCCGTTTATTTCTTCTTTATTCTACTTCTTCTCACGGCTTGTTGTTTGACGGGGGTCGGAGTCATTCCACTTTCTTTCATCCTCCTGTTTTTTTCTTCTTTTTTTTTTTCTTTTTGGCCTTTTTTTAATCTCAGGGACCATCTTGCAAGTTTGAGGCTGCAGGAAACGGCTCTGCTATCAGCATAACGGCCAGGATTATGGGCCAATTAACAACAATTTTTAGCTCCTGCGTTCGCTTCTTGCATGCTAATTATCGGAGGTGTTAATTTAGTCTGGACGGATAATGAGTCATTAAACGTTTCGAAGTCGATCATAGAAGTCTAATGTCTTCACTCCGGGTGGCTTGCGGAGATCATAGGATGTCAACATCCTTACTATACTGTAGGGCAGTGATAAATATAGCGTTTGCTTTGTTGACATTATATAATGTTATAATTGCCTTTTGTTTTTTCTCTGTACAAATTGTTTATAGTTTATTTTCCATACAAAGAAGGGCTCTTTTTAATTGGATTAGACTAAGTCGTATTACACTAGTTGTGTGATGTTTGGTTAATAGTTTTATTTATTTCTTTTTCTAGATTGGAATAACTTTTACCCCTTAATGAAGGTATGTTATTTGTTATTGGTAATTTATATCAATCTTAATCTAAAAATTGTTAACATAGCTTAATGACCCACAAAAAAAGGCTCATAAGTTGGAAAGAAAAAATATTTTCGGGTAATGCAACCTAATACTAACGATCCTATTTTGGTTTTTAAAATGTTTTCCATAGGGTACTGCTGATCTACTGATTGCTAATAAAAAGTTTTACTTACTATAAGTCAGTAAGAATAATCCTATGATTTCCAGATCAGTTCTACATGATGCCTCTCATGTCAGGAAAATTAGTACAAAAAATTGATGTTAGTAAAAAAAAAAAAAAATCTCCAAACATCTCTTAAAATCATTCCATGAAGGGAAGCATTCCTGAGGATTTCTGCTAATTCATACCCGTTATTCTTCATTCTATTTAGAAAGAAGGTTTCTTGGGGATTCAACTTCAAATCAATCAATCTTGGGGGTTCTATTACAAATGTTACATGACGTAGCATGAAGATGATGAGATAAATCGATATCTTTGCGAAAATCAAGACGTATACTCAAAATTATGTATAGGTAATTGAAATAGTAAGCAGGCTTTGTGATTAAGTAGAAGTACATGTAATAAAAAAAAAAAAAAAAAACTTGATAGAGAACATGCTTCCATGTCCATTCAAGAGTATCTAAACAAATCTGTTAAACATAGTGAAGTCACTTATTATGACGACATGCCTATGGAAGTCCTGTAATAACCCTCAGAGTTTACTTCATATCTCATAGAAATGCAACAGAAAACTAAAATCTTTCTTAGAGAAAAATCGTAAAGAATCAGCATTAAGGTTATATTATAAGCCAATACGAAGTTTTTAGCCCTTTTAAAACAAAGTATTGCTACCTCCAAGCTGTTCCCGATGACAACACAACCTTTCTCGCGGAATTGTGTCCTGGAATAGAGCGGAACAATGTTATGAAGCTGTGTGTTTCTCTCGGTAGGAATGTCTTCTCTAGCAGTGACTTTGATATTTTGCCCAATGTTAATGACTGTCAAGATGTGATATACTGACATGGTGTCTTTGGGTGTCGTACCTGGGCGAGACAAGTGTCATCATAGCTGTGTTGCATATCAATATTTTGTCAGAATTAGCGAATTTCTTGCCATTTTATGCCAAAAGCCTTGATCGAGATTTAAGGACAAAAAATATGTGTATTTACAAACATAATTTTTCATATATTATATTCTGATGGAAGAATTAAACGCAATAGGCATAACAATGATTTTTAATTCTATTCAACTGATAATAATAATAATAATAATAATAATAATAATAATAATAATAATAATAATAATAATAATAATAATAATACAGAGAACCATTGATAATAGCACACGTCAGATATTGATTCCTTACCTTCTGTATAATAATACTATTTGTTATATTAATACGCCTAGTTTTGTGATGTATTTAACGCAAAGGAGAAATTTCTGCAATTTCAAGTTTAAAGTGGTTACCGCTTATCGATAATAATTACAACGATTTATGAATCACAGCTCTTATTTACTTGTTTTTAGGATTTCGTATCTTTTTCTATTAATTTATTTTCCACAAAATATAAAAGTGAAATAAAACCTCTTTACAGAAGGGATTATGCTTTGCTTTCGCGTGTAAAGGCCGATTAGTGATGGACGTGCAAACCAAACAAATTAAAAAGTAAAATCTAATTAGCTGAGTTATGACTTTTACTACAACGCTATCGGATTGGTGTTTAGAAAAAATAAGGCCAAATATTAATAAAAGAACACTATAAAAATGTTCAAGACAACCATTACTTTCTCCCTTTTTCATGGTTGCTTTAAAATTATAGCTGTTGTTGTTGTTGTTGTTGTTGCAGGTCATACATAATTATATAACTTTTATTGCAGACAGATGGTGAAAGAGTGGTCGGCCATGTCTGGTATAAGGCTAATGGGTATGTCCTCCTGTCTGCCACTATTGCAGATTCAATTATGATATGAAACCATCAGCTTTTGCACTTCCGCTTATTGTCAACTTGGATTTATGATGAGAGAGAGAGAGAGAGAGAGAGAGAGAGAGAGAGAGAGAGAGAGAGAGAGAGAGAGAGAGAGAGAGAGAGAGAGCACGTGTGGATGTTTGTTTTTTCTTTTTACAACATCAATGATAAATATAGCAATATCTTTAGATAACGATACAACTGGCTATGGGGTTAGAGGGAGGAAACTATTACGTTTTTTTCATAGTTCAGACCTGAAATGAAAAAAAAAAAAAATAGAAAATAAAACGCACAAATGAAATGGCCGGGATAAAAAGGTACGCCTAACCACGAAGGAAGTAAGAGAATTTTTAATAGTAACAGTTCTAAGGCTGGACGTTAGAATGGGAAAAAAATGCAGGATTGGGCATTTTACAGAGCATTTGGGACAAGGGATTTCATGAAGCCACCAGAAAGGGGGAGCTCTGCTTAAGCTAATAAAAAAGTGTTCGAAACTGTGCCAGATAGAAAAGAGGGAAGGAGAATGGGGAAAGAATGTTTTTTTAGTTTAATTTGATCAAAATGGGAGGCAAAATATTCACTCCCTCCAAATGTGACTTCAGTATTCCAAACATAACAGAAGATAAATAACCAACATGATCAACTCATTAGAGAACATGGGTTTACTAAAGTTCCTTAAAATTGAGTAAACGAAATCCTACCACTGAATCCCTAAATCTATTCTCGTGTATGAAAATTTAAAAGATGATACGAAGAAGACTCCACTAACATCCATTTTTCTTGTTAAGCTTATTAAGTAAAATTTCGTGACTTGTAGTAGGATAGTTTTGTCCAAATAAATGTGAGTCGATATTTCACTATACTGTATATGATCATATCTAGAACCCTCTAAGAGACTTATGGGTCCTGAACATTTCTATACAGCCACTTAATAATGAGCAGCCAATGCTCTTGGCATATTTCTAACGAGCTCACTCACATACATTCACAGACGCAGGAGAAAATGTAACCACAGCTTTGTTAGCAAAGATAATAATACAAATGATAATAATAGAGCCAATGATAATAATGATAAGCTTTATTTCAGTTTTGATACATACACATTTACAGTACACACACGCCCCGCAGGAGAGATATAAATAGGAAAAAACGTTCATGGTTTATTGCAGGAATTTTTTATCATTGAATATCACTAGAAACAACTTCAAAGAGAGGTGCGATTTTTATGGCCATGCTTGTATAGCCTATATTTGCAAAGGTACAAGCCAAAATTCACAGGGGAATCTAGTTAGTAGCGATTTAATCGTAGCGTAATTATCTAAGGGTCATATTTCAGACACAACAAACTGTCCCTCAACTGTAAGAGGAGAACGACTTTTTTCTTTCCATTTTTCTTCGAAAGAGCAACAGGATCTGAGTGAAATCATTAGAAGGAGGTGCCCGGGAAGTGCTCAACCCTTCATAGTTTATCGTTGTCTGTGACACTCTTATAAATACAACAGTAATAACTAAGTCACTGAAATTCAAGTCATGCGGAGCTTTGCCCTTCCCCTCCTTCCCATAACGCTCCCACCTAACTCTTCCCCAACCTAAAGCCTCCCTATTTCTTGGCCTTGGCGTCAATCCCCATCCATGCGTTACCCATAACATAACTCGTCATGGTATAATTAATTTTGCATAGTTTTGCATTTGTATAGTTTGGGATATTGCGTTAGAAGACGCCGTTTTTCAGTCATTTCAACTTCTAAAGTATTATTGCTGATCGCCACTATATTGGGACGTCTAAAGCATATTTATATAATGATCACACTCTCTTTAGTCTTTCCGATTGCCATTCACTGATGCAAGACAAAGCCTCTTGTCTCGATTCCAACTTTTCTCTCAACCAAATCCAACTTCGCTATTAATTGAAGTAAAAAGAATACCAGGAATCAAAATAGGTAAAAATAACAATTACTGTTATATAATTACTATTAAATTATTTTCAAAGTTTCAACGTGCTCATCATTTA
>NC_090769.1:43310161-43315161 GCF_036898095.1 Palaemon carinicauda | reverse complement strand
TATATATATTTATATGTATAGAGAGAGAGAGAGAGAGAGAGAGAGAGAGAGAGATCTACATTTCTTTAGTTATATCATAAATCTGGTGTATTATAAATATCATTGCCCAACTCGTTTGAATTTTGCTTTACCAACGCTCAAAATCCTTCCTCGCCCTTCCTTCACCTTCCTTAATTTTTTATTTACTAATTTTCTTGTGTATTTCCGTCAAACGTATCATCTCTCTCTCTCTCTCTCTCTCTCTCTCTCTCTCTCTCTCTCTCTCTCCCCAAATCTTTTATCTGTTAATGAGGTGCCATCAGCCACATCTCAAGATAAGGTTTTAGTGTAAATGGTTGGCTAGATTAGCAATTCTCTCTCTCTCTCTCTCTCTCTCTCTCTCTCTCTCTCTCTCTCTCTCTCTCTCTCTCTCTCTCTCTCTCTCTCTCTCTCTTTAAGGTACCTACTTATATATATCTATATCACCCTCTCCCGACGACATTAACCCTGGACACAAGTCCATAGATGACCGGAATCCGGTGTTCATAATCCTCAGGATTATGAAAGGGCCATAAATATTCCTTCCCCAAGCACCAGGTTGATAGAATCTTGAAAGTCATCAACTTCGAAGTATGACTTACTTGAACAAGCACAACCTTTCCCGTTCGAGCAGCCACCCTAAACCCGTCCATTTTTGCCTGGCTAACTAAGGGGCTTAAAAGGCCACTTGCATTCAAAAGGGTTACATTGAACGACATCGCCTTCGGAAGCCTTTGAGACGGAAACGTAAAGATGTGAGATAACAAAAGGTAATAATGAGGGGCGATAATGAGAGACATATACATATAATCAAGACTAAGCAGGAGCTCTAAGACACACTGGTCTGGGGGATTATTTTAAGCGCTAAAGAGGCAAAATTGATTATGGTGCTGAAAAACTACAAAGGTCCTCATAACACATGCCACGAATAAATACCGTCAAAGAGACGCTCTTGGGCCATAAAGATTAAAGCCTATATATCTTAATAGCCGTGGCATTCTTGTCATGGCTGGCACCTCCTCCTATTGGCACCCCAGATTGCCACCAGATGTCACTCGTCAAGACGCCACGCATGCTAACATACGCGGACGAAGTACCCGACTTCTTATTTACCCTTTTTATGCCTATCTGTCTCGGTCATTCTACCAACCCCAACTTAATCAGATCCAAAGAGCTACAGATTAACTCATTAACGCTGTTATTAGAGCAAACCCGAAAAAAAAAACTTTTATGACATAATCGATACAAAACAATTTCCATTTTGAGTTAAATTTAAAGATATGTTCAAAGTTTACTCGCAAATGTGATACGAAGTACATCCATGTGTGTGGCTCGGTAAGAGCATATTTGCATAAATAGAAATATATTTCCATACACATACACTGATGTGCTTATATATGTCAATAAACACAGTCGTAAGTGAACACTTAAATCTATTTGTATCTATTCATGTGTAAACTAGACAAAAAGCCATCATAAAGAGAGAAAATTAGAACTTGTATAGAATTTTAAAACTGTTAAATGGAGAGAAAGCGGAGTTCTGGGTGGATGGGTGAGATCAGATAACGACACCGCTAACACAGCAATCTGTTTTCGCTAGTTGCGAGGCACCCAAAGGTTTGTCACTTGGCACAAACAGTGCCAGACTCCTTAACGTTACTCATGAATGCTCTCTCTCTCTCTCTCTCTCTCTCTCTCTCTCTCTCTCTCTCTCTCTCTCTCTCTCTCTCTCTCCACATACAAACTGTGCTATGAGATTTATATTCTTGTGTTAAATCAACCCACTTTCTGGTTAGTTGCAGATGAATTATAATTGCGTAGTTTTGCTTCATACACACACACACACACACACACACACACACACATATATATATATATATATATATATATATATATATATATATATGTGTGTGTGTGTGTGTGTGTGTGTGTGTATATATATATATATATATATATATATATATATATATATATATATATTTATATATATATACATACATATATATATATATATATATATATATGTGTGTGTATATATATATATATATATATATATGTGTGTGTATATATATAAATATATATATATATATATATATATATATATATATATATATATATGTGTGTGTGTGTGTGTGTGTATATATATATATATATATATATATATATATATATATATATATATATATATAGATATAGATAGATAGATAGATTGAATGATAGATAGAGAGATTTTTTTTTTTTTTTTTTTAGAATGAGTAGCATAATAAAGATTCAATATAGTATGCTGTTTGTACTATGGTGGTATACCCTATGAATGAAGTTCATAATCTGGTATTCTATTAACATTAAGTTCTTTCAAGAACCTAATGTCTAGAGCATGCAAAAACGTTTTCATGATTTGGCCAGTGTTTTCAATCCTTCAGTTGGGTATTCGAATGGGATCGAAAGTTCGATTATTGTCAATTGTTTTGTGAACGGGTGTTTGTTTACTAACAGACGCTTTGACTTACTACCATTTGTTTTCCTGAAACAATGTAATTTATTTGTTTGTCGTGCGATACAGAAGCTTTTTACCCCGATCGCGTTAAAAAATAAAAGTTTTTTTACACTCGTAAAGTATTATTCCCTAACTCTACAATCACTACTATGGCGAATTCTTTACAATATTACGTGAAGTAAAGGTGAAAACATTTCGATTTCATCAGCAATGATGCTATAAAACTATAGATACTGCCTTAACTTAAGTTCATTATAGTATGACTGGGGCTCATTTTACTACAATATAATCAATATTTAAAAGAAAACTTGCCTATAACTTCTCGTCAAACGAATAAGTGATTCCATTGCTAAGTTACGATGACTAAGATATACTGTATATAGCCAAATTTATGGGGCCGTTGTCCCCAGAGAGTAATTAATTGTCTAATGCTCTTGCAAAGTAGCATGCAGATTAATTATTCCTTCACTCAATGTTATCTACTAATACAACTACATATTTTCTACACTCATTTTATCTAGCTTTTAATAAAAAAAAAATATTCTTATATAAATACCTTCATCTGAAGATCGAAACTGAGAATTTCAACCCTCATTCCTTTATTCATATGCCTTGGTAATGTGTGGGATTAATTTACACTCTAATATTCAGGTTATACCCAGAAAAGTAAACAAAAACCACTATTACAAATTCTTATATTGCAAAATCACCCTTAATCTATCAGGCAAAACTTTATGAAAATTAAGTGTTTGTTATGAACATGATGAAACTGGTGACATTAACAACCTATCAAGTTCCTCATCGCTTAAAGGGGTTTTATATTTATCATTCTGATTATACTATAACCCTTTAGCTGGCAAGTAACCCTTACAGGATACATTTTTCCCATCTTTACAAGTCTAATGAATCGCAATCTGTATTATATATATCACGCCATAGGATTTCTACCTATAGGAGCATTTTCATACTATCTACTATGCCAGTTTGAGCAACCTAATATTTGTAAATGCATGGAAATCAGCGCAGCGTTATAGTGTCTATTCAATCCTTCCAAATGCTACAACTGCTGTGAATTGCTTTTACTCTCCTGGCCACTATTAATAATGGTGGTCTCTGAAAACTTCCCATAGTATAGCTAACCCTTTGTGTTTTGTGATGCTATGTTTGAAATTATTGTGCTTTTGGAGGAAATAGATGAAATTAGTTTGGCCACATGGTCAATATCCCTCACTGTATTGTGCCTGGCTTACTAGAGACTACAATAGCCCGAGAAGGGTTTAGTCGGCTGGCTTATGAGACATCATGCTTTTTCCGGAAGGGCTATACTGCCTGCCCTACAAGGAAGCACGTGGTTTCCATTTTCACAAACATGGTACACTGTCTAAGTGAATTACTGATATTAATGATGGAAATATTAGTTAATTGTTTTGTGACATGTAGCCTAATGATCTTTGGAGTATTTTATTATATAAGTGGAGTTCTTATGACAGAAATGACAAAAGTATTTACTTTGCATACCTTAGTAAAACATAATGCTGTATAACTACTTCCAGAGTTCTAGAATCTCTTTTCAATGGTTCGTAAGGCAGTAACTGAGAAGCCTGGACACGCAAGGGCACATGCACCGATATTTTGAAATTTTGCAAAATGTAGTAATCGGCATGCATTCCTCTAAGCACCGCTACTTCATAACCAGCCGTCTTCATTTCAATCTCTGCGGTCAAAGAAAACACGAACAGACTGGGATCGCGTTTCTATTGGCTCAAACAACTCTCATTCTGTATGGCGGAATGCAGAGATGCAAATATGTCCTTCTTGCTCTTTGTTTTCTCGTCACCCCCCTTGCCGTTATCTCGCTAGTAGAAGCGCTGCTATTTCTTTTTAATTTTTGATATTAATGCAAGTATATCAACTATGCTTGATAGTTGATAATGAACACCAAGACATCGTTATTAATGAAGGTGAAGCAGTTAACATTAGGCTAATACAAGGGTAGTTATAGTAAGCCTGGTACTTCACCTGGTCGTAGGACGAAGTTCCACCCCTGGAGCTTGGAAAAAAAATATATAAAAAATCGTAATGAAGGTATCGTATATATTGACAGAAAGATTTTAAAAAAGTAGAAGCTTGTAGAATATGATCTATTTGTGCTGATGGATGTTTTGAGAAAGTTATACGCCTTTAATAGAAGCACTGTGTAATGACGTTTAGGGTGTGGGAAACTACTAACTCGGACTTTTGTAGAAATTATTTCTTTCGGTGTCGATAAAAAGTCGCAGGATATACAAAGAGGAAAGATTATGTACATAACAAATTTGTATAGTGTGATGCACGAAGACGGGCATTACAATGTGTGCAATAAAGGTTTTAGGGTCATTTATGGAAAAGGCAATAAGAGAGTGTGTACTATTTTAAAGAAACAAAAAAAAATTGAGGAAAACAGCAATGATTGACAAGTGGGGAACAAATGAGTTTATGAAATATT
>NC_090769.1:43260161-43305161 GCF_036898095.1 Palaemon carinicauda | reverse complement strand
TCGCCGGAAGCCCTAAGAAGTAACACCTACTGGTTCTCCATTATTCCTACAGAAATCAAAATATGCTATCATTTTAACATCACATATTGTTATATATTTTATGTGACTAGGACAGGGTCATAGCCAGAAAGGCTAGCGAGCGATAAAGAATTGATTTTTGAAGTGTATCCGGGTATGCAGTGTACCACGTGCATTTCACACACGCTTGTACAATGTAACGGTATTTCCATTTTTTATATATGTTGCTTTCCCCCTCACTGTTATTAAAACCTGTTTAAGCCTGCCTTATATGAATAAGTATGTTTGAATTGTTTTTGAGATTCTTGTCCGGAATACCTTATATATAAACTAGCTATCTATTGAAATAAAATCAGTTGAATTCACCTCGCCTCTCAGTTACAATCTAACATCTCGCTCGCACAATTGGTGACTACCAGAGTGACCAGCTCCCTCCCCCTTCCCCCTCACTGCTGTGTCTTACTGTTTGATGATGCCGTCCTCCGACCCTGACTTTTCTGTCAACGCCACACCCATGAAACTGCTACCCTTCACCAAAACAGAGGCATTACCCTGATTTTAGCACGCCGAGGTTCAGTTTCGCATTAAGAGCATGATTCGCTCAAGCACCAAAGCATACTATGTACTCGCAGTGATCCCCAAGGACACTATTCTGGAAATCTCAGATTGGCTTTGTGCCCAAAGGGACCCCCAATAGTATACGATGCCCTCAAAACATACCTTATGGAGCAGTATTCACCATTGCCACCCCGCCTGTATAGCCAAGCTTTTTCTTTTCTCTCAACAACCGTTGGGGGACCAAAAGGCTTTGTTCACTCTCAGGGAAATGACCAGTATTGCTCACAGGCAACATGCTGCAGACAGCTTTCCTCAGAGGGTGAACCTACTTCATGCTCTTTGGGTATGTCGCCTACCCGAACAAGTATGCGATGCCATACCTGATGTTGAAATTTTTCTCATGAAGGATCTGATGACCTTATGGAGAGCCACTTCACCACCTTCAAGACCACCATCAACGCCTCCACTCCTGACGAAGAGAAAAACTATCAAACATCAACCGAAGTTGACATGAATGTGGTAGGACACTGATGCTTACGATCAACCAACAACTTCTACAGCCACTTACTGATACCCATCAACTGCAGTTATGCTACTATCAACCCAAATATGGGGCTGCTGCAAAGAAATGTGCGAACAGTTGTCAGTGGCCGAAAAACGTGTAAATAGGTCATCGCTTGTGGCGGTAACCTCCCGTCATTAATTGTTTCTTTTTACATGATGCATGTACAGGCGTGCAATATTTGGTAGACACGGTTGCTTGCCACTCTCTTCTACCAAGGCCACTTTCCAGGACACGACGTAGTGTGTATAATACAAGATCCTCACATTATCGTTTGGAGGCGCAAAATATTATTGGAAATTTTCATTGCCGACGTCACTTTGCCAACACTCGGTGCTGATTATCTCTCCTATGTCCACCTCCTAGTTGATGTTGCTCACCAACGGTTACTCAGTGCAGACTCTTACTCATCCACACTTCTTCAATCCAGCCCCTCTGACCTCGTTCTCAACATCTGCCCACCCAAGGATGCCTATGCCCACCTCCTCACATCATACCCGGAAGTTTTCCGTCCAGAACTTGGCCAAACATCCACAGTTCCTGTCAAACACGGCATTTATCCCCATATCAAGATGACATGGCTCTCAGTATTTGCCAGATTCAGGCGTCTGGCACTGAATCGTTTGGCACCCGCCAAACAAAAATTTGCCAAAATGGAAGAAGTTGGTGTTTGCCAAAAGGCCTCCAGCCCATAGTCAACAACCTTACACATCGTCCTGAAAAAAAGATTGCCCCCTGCGTCCATGTGGGAATTATATGTGTCTGAACATGCAGACAGAATGGAATTACAACCCACTCCCAAACATCGCCAACTTAACCTACTTTCACCTACCCCATGAAGGGGTATCATCACATCCCCATGAACCCAGAAGACATCTCCAAGACCGCCATCACCAACTTGTTCGGTACATATACCTTCCATTACTACTGTTTTGGCCTTTGTAATGCTAGGGCTACTTTTCAATACCTCATAGATAGCATCTTAGGGGACCTCTCCTGTATATGTTACATGGACGACATACTTGTGTTCTCTTGCTAGTTACAACTCAAAGATTTAGCGAAAGAATAATGATGGGAATAACACTAAGAAACAGAAAAGCAGCAAAATAGATATGAGAGCAATTAAAGTAGAGGATTCTCTAATAACATGTTAGGAAAATAAATAGACATGGGCAGGACATACAATGAGAATGACATATAATAGATGGGCAAGGAGAATAACAGAATGGGTACCTAGAGATTACAAACGAAGCGGGAGAAGGAACAGAAGACGATGGATTGATTAGCTGAGAAAATTTTGCGATTATAGACTGGCCTAAAGACAGACCCTACAAAGACACGAGGGGAAAGAAATGTGGGAAGCCTTTGTCCTGCAGTGGACTAGTTACGGGTGACGGTATATATATATATATATGTATATATATACTGTATATATATATATATATATATATATATATATATATATATATATATATATATACAATAAAAGACTTGAACCAGAACATGCCACCTCAACGAAACTGCATAAAAGACATCAGGAACTTTAAATAGAAAAACAGCAAAAGTTTGCGTGTGCAATTGAATCTGAATCCAATAAACACTGCATATCAACCCGGAATCATCAAAATCCCAAGTATATCATCTTTTACAATTGTTGCAAGTTTCAGGTAGGCCTAATTGTATTATACGTTTAAAAATCATACATTTTTGATAAATGGTAAGGCTGGTTCCGCAGGTATCAACATTTCGCTGTCCACCTTCCAACACAGGACGTCGTGCATTCCAGAGAGAGTGCCGTAGTACACGACCATGGCCCTCTTTTCCTGCTGGAAAATTGATGGTACCGTTTAGTTACGGAAGATCAATAATAATATAAATTATATACAATAATATACAGTACACAATTTAAAGTATACAAATTACCATATTTGTTTACAAGAAATAACCGTGATTTTCTCACTCTCTCTCTCTCTCTCTCTCTCTCTCTCTCTCTCTCTCTCTCTCTCTCTCTCTCTCTCTCTCTCTCTCTCTCTCTCTCTTGAAATTAATTTAACGATGAGACACACTTGCTTTATAAAGGAATTTGATGAAAGTATCTTCTGGACGTTATTGATTAGGCTTTTGACCAAGGAGAATTTATGGTTATTCACGTGAATAATTTTTTTTTCCTTTTAATAATTATAAAATAAACCCTCACAGGTTCAAAAGCATCACATATTTACAAAATGCTTCATCTTTTGTGCAGTAAAATTGATGCGAAAACATGCAGCTATTACACATTCCCAAGAGTATCAAAATGGAGTCTCTCTCTCTCTCTCTCTCTCTCTCTCTCTCTCTCTCTCTCTCTCTCTCTTCATGTGATTGTCAATCAAACCAGTTCCTTGATGAGGAAAAACTAATTTTGTTCGCAATATGTTACAGTGCACATACTGATAGAGTTTTGGTTTTACAGATCCATTTTACAAAGGCTCTCTAAGAACAAACGAAACAACAGGACATGATCGAGAATCGATGTTAACACGGATCTAAAAACGTTACCAGTTGCCTTTCCCGAGTTGATAGCTATCCTTAAAATCTTGTTAGGCCTTCCAGTCACTACTACGAGTAACGCAAAGGTTTTTTTTTTCTGTGCAAAAATGATTAAAGGACTACCTATGAACAATAACTGGCAACAACTGTGGATGACCCACCATCTCCCTTGTTGTTAGGGGCCACAGAAAAGAATAGGATCGAGTCCTTTGATTCGGAAGATCTAGACTCCTAGAGAATGATTGTGTTTGCGTGAGACACCGCCGGCACCCGTTGGTGTAATTTTATATAGCAAAATCTTGCGTTATCTTATTTTTATCATGGTACTCAAATTTTCAACATTGTAATTTTTTTTTTTTTTTATAATCTTAAATACATATTCCAAGAAAGCAATGATGCCGATGCTGGTCTATGTGGTAACATCCCTGACTGGTGAACGCCAGACTGGGGTTCGAGGCCCGCTCAAACTTATCAGTTTCCTTGGTCGCTGCACCCTCACCATTCATGTGAGCTAAGAATGGGGGTTTGGGGGATCCTATGGGTCTATCTGCTGAGCCTATATTTGTCACATAGTTTTGGCACTATAACATAATTTATAGAGACTATTTCCATTAAAATGTACAAACACAGAACAATAGGTGTTTATTGTCTTTTTAAATATGCATTCATATATATATATATATATATATATATATATATATATATATATATATATATATATATATATGTGTGTGTGTGTGTGTGTGTGTGTATGTGTGTGTGTGAATGTTCTCGAATATATTGTTTCTTGATCCTAGTCCATCTGGCTTTATATACTTAGATATGAACAGAAGTGGGAATATACAATTTCTGTTGATATGCCTTGATCATATGGCTTCAAAAATACGTAAAACAATTAAAAATCAAACAAGAAAAATTTCAAATGACTCACGCCTCTGTGCTCAAGCAGAAGAAACTACTCTGTTTATACCGATCTAATCTCCAGAGTATAGACGTGGTGCTGCTAAATCTGTTAATAGTTATCTATGAAAAATCAATGTTTGATTTAGTTGATAGAGGATTTTTGCTAAACACTCACAAAAGTCGAAATATAATTGTTAATAGCTCTAGGATAATGGACACCCCACTAATAATGTTTCATTACCTACATGCAACTCATTTAAAGGTAAAGGTTTAATTTCTTATAGTTTCTTCTCAATTGCTGAAATATTAAAACATTTAAATAACTTTTCTATTTTTTCCACCTGTCTATCATTGGCAGATATTCCTATTTTTTCATTTTGTCATGTTCTAAATATGGTTATCATGTTAGTCTTCAGCTGCTGAATCTCATCTTAGATTTGGACATCAGCTTAAGACGTATCAAGTCCATTATGCTTTGATCTTGTGCATATTGTACAAGATATTCCATAATTCTGATCTTCCTTTGTATTAGGATCTTTCGAGAGTTTATCAACCACCACGTAATACAAGATAAGCAGACGATTTTATCCTTGCCTTTCTTCACATAAGGAGAAAAGGCGAACTGCATAATAGAAGTTTTGTTCTTCCTGTAACTGAATATTATAAAATATTTTACAGGATCATATAGGTAAATAAGTTGATCTTCAGAAGTTCATACTAGTTAATACTGCTTTCCTGTTGAACAGGGTGACGTGAGTCTTTTTTCATAGCTTAACTGCTATTTTTCATGTTAATTTTATTTTGTTATCCATATCATTAGAGTATGTTCCTGGTTATTTCTTTTATATAATAAATTTCCTATTGGAGATTTAGGCTTGGTTAAGTCTGATTTTTCAAAGAGATGCTCAATTTACCTTGTAATAATAATCGTAATAATAACTGAATGTAAAATATAAAGTGAATGAACAAAGGCTTAAAGATCATAAAAGAAGACTTAAAGCAGATCCTTAGACCAAAACATGAGATCAAGAAACAGCAAAAATAAAGCATTTAAAACAGAAATGCTTAAATAGCCTTTACAGCTCGGTATTAATGGAGAGAGAGAGAGAGAGAGAGAGAGAGAGAGAGAGACGGGTGGGGGTGTTGCCGGGAGTAGGACCAAAAAAGAGCAGTAGGTAGTTAATCAGCATTTAGTGTTCTCTTTTGGCTGGTGTCGCCTCATTTACTCTGAGTGTAGGGAACTGCCATCTACTTGAATGCTCTGCTGAGTGATGGCCTAGCAGAGGGTGGAAAGAGAGGGAGAGGGTGGAGTGGATTGGTAGAGCTAATAGGACAGAAGTATGCTGAGAAGTAAAATAAAAGTATTTTATTTTACTCTATCTAGCATTGTAGGTTTATTTCTGTAAGGGGTTTCTCTTCATCCCTGAGAATGTTGTTATCATGATTTCATATTTATTTAAGGGGATGTTGTAATATTTCATAATATTACTTGACATTGATGAGGAAATTTTCGAATATTATGTATCAAGGTCCATGGACAGCGAGAATAATGGGTGACGGTCCTAATTTTCATTAGGAAACGTCACTGTCCGAATAGCTGCAGGCAACAACAAGACTCTAAAAGTCATAACGAAAGCATAAACGTATTGAACTTCTTGGTTTTGGCTGTGATCCTCTTTACTAGAAAACATACGCAAACTTTTTTCCACAAAATTAGAAATTGATATAAGTAAAATTACTTTCTTTACGTTGGTATTTTTACTTTCTATTTATTTGGTGCAAACTATTTACAGAATGTAGTACTTTATTTGATTCCATGCCAACATTTAGTAAAACATTTACCACCAACCGGCTAATGTAGTGAGTCTTATTTACCTCTATTTTTAGAGTCATATGAATAGGTGAGTAATACTATATTCTGACACTTTTTAGCTTGTCAAAAAAATATCACAGATGATTTGGAATAATTGTTATCCACTTTCTTTATTCCTTTACCTTTGCATCTTGAACATTTGTATGTACGGAGGTACTTTGTAAATGAATGGCTATCATGCTTAAGAAATATTTATTTGTGGAGTGGGAAGAAAAGGGGAAGGAATGATAAGAACATCAAGAGCAGGATATACATTAACGGAATGGAGAGCTGTAAATGGTAGATTTTTACTTGTAAAGTTCAAATTAAAGCAGTGCAATATGAGTAGTATAGATTGTTATGCACCAACAACTAATTCCCCTGAAGAAAGGAAAGATGAATACTATAAAGAACTGCAGAGTGGAATAGATGAGATCCCAGAGAGAGATATGAAAATTGTGATCGGTGACCTCAATGCTAAAGTTGGAAGGAATAATCAGGGTATAGAGAATGTGATGGGTGTTGAGAGTCTTGGAGAAGTTGCAAATGAAAATGGATCACACTTAATAAGTTTTGTAGGTAGGCATTGATTTGCAGTCTTAGACACATTAGAAGTCGAAAAGCAGACAATTAATCAAGAATGGTGTTGAATTAAGAATATATACCAGTTAGTTGGTAATGAAGTTTAGGAATATGCAGTTATAAGGAGAAAACCATGGATATCAAATAATACTTGGGATACTATAAAAAGGAGACAAAGACAGATGGTGATTGTTAAAAGTGTCAGAGGAAGTAATGAAAACTACAAGATAGTGCATGCTAAGTATTCAAGTATTGATAGTGAGGTCAAAAGAAAAGCCAGGAATGATTGGAGAGAATATTTAAAAAGGAAAGCAGATGAAGCTGACAAAGCTATGAATTCAGGTAGTGGCTATGGTGTAAGAATTGCTCATATAACTATCAATGAAATATCTATTGGGGGAGGAGGGCGCAAAAAAGAGGAAGCATATACCCATCAAAGGAGAGATGAATCTGTTATAACAACAGATTATGAAGAAAGGCAACGTTGGATGGAACACTTTAGTGAGGTTATAAATATGAGATATGGAGGGAATAATTTGATTGATAGACCTGAAGCTGAGGAAGACCTTGATGTGCCCATAAATGAATTCAGTGTATTTGAAGTCGAAGCTATCATTGAAAAAACTCAGGAGATGGAACGACTTTTGGATATGATGGAAAAACTGCTGAGATGATTTTGGCCGAAAATTAATGATTCCCAGAATACTTACAAGATTATTTCGTAGAATATGGCATGAAGAGGCAAAACCTGATGGATGGGAGCTTGGAGTGCTGGTGAAAAGGGCAAAAAGAGAGATCTGACTGATTGCAATAATTGCAGGCATCACACTTACGTTAGTTGTCATGAAAATACATAATATGCTTATTCTAAATAGACTGGAGAGAAAGATTGATGAAAAGCTGAGAGATAAACAAGCAGGATTTCGAAAAAGTTGTACCTCTCGTGTACCTCTCGTACACTAGTGGTAAAGCTGTTTTATGTATATTGTCGTTATCACTCTCCCCTTGCACTGGTAACCGGTCATTTCTTGCATGTGATTGTATTGATCTGAAACTGGAAACTGTTGTTATAAAAGCTTGCTGTCTGATGAAATGAAGTTAGTTGCATTTACTCCATTTCTCTGTCATCACCTAACTGCTCACTCTCACACTGGTGACCAGCGGAGTGATCAGATCCGTCCCACCTTTCCCCTTCACTGCTGTATCTTATCGTTTGATAACGGCTCTTTCCGACACTGACTCTACTATCAACTCCACATCAATGAAACTGCCATCCTTTGCTGGCAGAGAAGCGTTCACCTGGTTCCAGTGTGCTGAAGTCCAGTTTTGCATTAAGGGAGTGACTCAGCCAAGCACCAAAGCAGATTACATTCACATGGCCATCCAAAAGGACACTTTCCCGGAAATATCTCAAGGGCTGTGCAAGCAAGGAGAAATGTCAATAACACACGACGCCCTCAAATCATGCCTCTAGACGCAGTACTTGTCATCACTAGCCGCCCGCATAGCAAAACCTTTTCAGCTCTCTCAACAACAGTTGGGAGACCTGCAACCTGCCGCAGACGGCTCTCCTTGTGAAGTGAATCTACTTCGTGTCCTTTTGGGTACGGATAACCAAAGTCGACGCCCTTTAAACAGCCACTTCACCACCTTCCAGACATCCATCAATGCCTCTACTCCTGATGGAGTGGACAACTATTCAACATCGATTGAACCTGACGTGAATGCGATAGGACACAGACTCCCAACCCGTGATGTGCCGGAGCAGCATCAAAGCCACCCACTACCCAAATATCCTACCACTCGCTTACACCCCAACCAACAACCTCTCCAACTACTTCTTGACGCCCATCAGCCGCAATTATGCTAGTATCACTCAAAATTCTAGGCTGCTGTGAAGAAATCTGTGAATAGGTTGTCAGTGGCCAGAAAACGTGTAAGTAGGCCATTGCTTGTGGCGGTGGCCTCCCCTACCACTAATCTTTTCTCTTTACCTGACGCAGGAACGGCGTGGAATTTTCGGTAGACACGGGTGCTTGACTTTCTCTTCTGCCAAGGGCACTATCCAGGACACGATGTAGTCTATCTAAGTGTGCTAACATACGCTTGTTAGCTGCCAATGGATTTGCGATACCCATCCACACAGTTATGAAACCCTCTTATTATTGTTTGGAAGCACCAAATATATTTGAAAGTTTCTCATTGCTGACGTCACATTGCCAATCCTTGATGTGGATTTCATCTTACATTTTCACCTCCTGGCCGATGTAGCTCACCGTGAGTTAGTCAACTCTTATTCATACACTTCGACGCCTCTCCAGCCCAGCCCCTCCGGCCTCGTTCTCCACATTAGCAAATCCACGGATGCCTACACCCACCTCCCTCCTCACATTGTACCTGGTAGTCTTCCGTCCGAAACTTCGTTAAACACCCACGCTTCCGCGAAGCATGTTATTTATCACATATCAAGATGACGGGGTCCCCAGTGTTCGCCAGATTCAGATGTCTAGCTCTGGATCGTTTGGCAGCCGCTAAATGAACGTTCACCAAAATGGAAGAAATGGGATTTCACAGAAACATAATTATAGTTGCGCATAGTCCTGAAGAAAAATGGCTCATAATGTCTGTGTGTGGAGTTGAGACGCCTGAAAATGCACACAGAACCGGATTACTACCCCCTCCCAAACAGTGCGGACGTGACCTCCTACTTGAACAAAGCAAAAGTTTTTTTTCACGTTTGCCCTCCTGAAGTGGTATTATCAGGTGCCTATAAACCCAGAAAACATCCCCAAGACTGTCATCACCACCCCCTTTTGCTACATGTATCTTCAATTACTCCTGTTTTAGCCTTTGTAAAGCTGGGGACACTTTTCAATGTCTCATGGACAGCATCTTAGGGGACCTTTTCTTCTGTGTATGTTACGTGGATGACATACTGGTGTTTACTTCGTCCAAAGAGGAACACCGCTGTCATCTACACATCATTCTTGACCACCTAAAACAGAATGGCCTTGAAGTCCAGTACGACAGGTGTACTTTTGGTGCCAATGAAGTATCATTCTTAGGGCCCCGCATCACTCCTGAAGGAGTCCACCCCCTCCCTCAGAAGGTAGCAGCCATTTAGAACTTCCCCACACCCTCAACCGTCAAGCACTGAAAGAATTCTTGAGCTTGATCAACTATTATTTCTGTTTCCTGACAGCCATCGCTGCCACTCTTGCTCCCCTCTAGGCCTCCATCATGGGCAAGCCAAAGGACCTGAAATGGGGTCCCCTTCCAGAAGCGACCATCTGCAGAACAAAAAATGCCCTATCAACCGCTGCTGCTCTCACTTTTCCCGTGCCATATACACCTCTCTTTCTCTCCACCAATGCTAGCGACGTCACTGTTATGGCAGTCCTCAAGCAGGTGGTCAAGGGCTCGCCCACACCCATTGGCCTTCATCAGTAGAAAACTGTCTAATGCGGAATCCTGCTACTCTACCTTGAACCGCGATTTTCTGGTGGTGCACTTAGCTGTTACTTTCCCCATTTCTTGGAAGGTACGCACTTTTATATTCTCATGGACCACATGACTCTGGTGCACACCTTCACTCGTCATTCCGACGCCTGGTCCACCCATCAATGGTGACATCTTTCTGCCGTGGCTGAATACAACTGTATGCTTCAGCACAACCCTTGGAAAATGAATCCTGTTCCCAATCCCTAACAAGAAACACATTGGCCACCATTCACCTGGGATTGGATTATAATGCCTTTGCCAAAGCCCAACGAAAAGATCAAGAGTACAGACCATGTAGGACATCCTGCACATGCCTCCGTTGGGAGGACGTTCGTCTCGACAACTCCAACGCCAACCTCTTCTGCGACATAAGTACTGGTAGACCTAGACCGTGGATACTTTCTCCCATCCGCCTACAGGTGTTTGATTTTATTCATGGCCCTTCACATCCCTCGTGTCATTCTACTGCACAGCTAATGGAGAGAAAGTTAATTTTACATAGCATTACTAAGGATGCTAAGGTTAGGTCCTCGTTTGTACTTCTTACTGAACCTCAAAAGTATATCAACACACTGATTCAGGAGTGGGCACCTTTCCTTGACCTCAGCGGTGCTTTCCCCACATTCATGTCGATGTTGTAAGTCCCCTACCCAAATCACAAGGACATCATTACTTGGTTACTTTCATGGACCACTCTACTCATTATCCTGAAGCCATTCCCATGGAGACTGCAACGTTAGCCTCGTGTACATCAGCCTTACTCTCAGGATAGATAGTGAAATTTGGTATCCCTGATCATATCACTTCTGATAGGGGTACCACCTTCACCTCTTAATTGTTGACATCATTAACGAATCTCCTTGGCATCACCCTTCATCAGACAACTGTATGCAACCCTGCTGCCAACGGTATGGTTGAATGTTATCACCGAACCCTCAAAACAGCTCTGATATTAAGCTGCAAGGACTCCAATTAGTTTACCAGCTTCCCAGATGTGTGTATATATATATATATATATATATATATATATATATATATATATATATATATATATATATGTATATATATACAATAGACATACATAAATATATATATATATATATATATATATATATATATATATACATATTTATACAAATATATATGTATATATATATATATATAGATAGATAGATAGATAGATAGACAGATAGATGGATAGATAGATAAATATATACATCTCTTTCTGAGTGGGGATACCTTAACGTCATGAAAGTCTTTGTGTATCGTCATGACTAGCAAAGCTGTACTAGCCAAGGCCACCCATACTAGGTTGGTTTGCAGAGAGCGATCACACTAAATTTTTCCACCATCACCAATCTACAATGAGTAGCGTGGCGATGAAATGGACTAGGAACAGCTTAATCTTTTGCTGCTGCTGTTGTTGTGTGCGTATATATATATATATATATATATATATATATATATATATATATATATATACACATATCTATAGATATATATATATATATATATATATATACATTATATATATATACATATCTATATATATATATATATATATTATATATATATATATATATATATCTATATATATAGATATATATATATATATATATATATATATATATATATATATTTATATACATATATATATATACATATATATAAGTATATATATACTGTAGATATAGATATATATATATATATATATATATATATATATATATATATATATATATATATAGATATGGATATATATAAATATATATATATATATATATATATATATACATATATATATATATATATATATATATATGTATATCTATATATATATATACATATGTATACATATATATATATATTTTTGGGCTCAAGCCATGTCGTCCTGATGGAAGTTCCTATAGGGTAGCTTCCTAGGGTATATTACAACTACGGCGATATTCCCTGAGAATTTACCTTAAGGTACCAGAATTCTAACTCCTGGAGCGAGTATCCCTCGTGAAAGGGATATCGCGACATATCAGAGGACGTATTCTAGACACGTCACATGGCAATCTACGACCTGAACAGAGATTCGTCTCGTAGGAGGGAGATTGACGAGATACGAATTCGGGAAAGAAAAAGGGGAGCCGCTCCCAAGGCTTCCCTATCCCCCGATTCGTATGCGTGCCTGGCGCCAATCCTGGCGCCATCTGTATTCCTTTTTGCGTAGCTTAACAACTCGGTGTTTTTTCCTGTTTTTCTCGCAAATCTTGGATTTATTCAGCTTTTCATGGCTTCTTCGTCTTCGTTGACCTCGGATAAGTTGAGTATAGTGTCTGTTATGTATAAATGTAGGCTCTTGGTAAAATTTTGAGTGATTAATAGGATTAATCTTTGATACAAGAGCCGTAGCCTACCAGAGGTGTCCTGGACACTGTCACTCGCTAGGTATAAATTAGTTAGTCAGAGTGACATTCCTGGTTGTTTTGCTTAATAAAATTTAGCTATTTAGCTTTACATAGGATTTCCTTTCGTGCTTAGTATTATTTGGCGAAGTATTCGCCATTCTGGCCTACGCTAGGCCATGTAGCCTAGTCGTTTGGTCCTAGTACTTAATGCATGATTATGGTTTTTCCGAGTGTAATTAAAATTTTATTGAAGCTTTAGGCTATATTTTATACATGTTAGACTGTGTGGAATATTTCCAAGATTGTATACGTGAGAGTTTCGGTGAATTAGGTAATCGATTCTCTTGGTGCCTAGGCTAATTGCTTATGGAGCCTTAGTATACTTTATCATACTCCCCGGTTGCTTTCTTTTCTTCGGAGAAGGTATGCAATCCCTTTCCCTCTGTTTAAGCCTTGGGCTTATCCCTAAGTGGTTTTTTCCGAATTTATTTTCGATAAAACTATACTAGGGTGTTACTGTACCTTCCTGTTCCAGCAGAGTCTGGTTCAAAGAGGGTCAGAACAACAGAGTTTTTAGTCTGAGTCCGTGTTGTTTGGCTTGGGGCAGAGTCTCCCTCGCTGACCTAACACTTACAAAGGGAGCTGAGCTCCCTTAGGTCACTGTCGAAGGTTTCTGTAGTTATGATTCCTTCTTGTGTGATCGACCAGACTAAGTCCTGTTGCTGTTCTCGGGGAGGATAAATCTTCCCTTGGGAGTTGCAACGCCTTCCTTGCTTTGGTGCTCTGGAAGCTGGCAGGTATTATACTACTGCGCTGGCCCTTTCCCTTAGATCTCCCTTAGGCTAAGACAGAGTTCTTGGCTACGGGTGATCTGTCACTAAAGCAAGGTTGGCAGGACCCTCTTGTCCCTTCCCCCTCTATCTCCGTAATGGCCTAGCCATTACTGTACTGTACCTTGCCGGCCGGCAGAGCTGGCCGGCAGGGGTATTACTGTACCATATGTCATTCTACTTCTGGACCTAGTATAGGTTGGGATTTGGATTGACTAAGCCCATTGCCGGCCGGCAGAGACGCTGGACGGCAAGGGTCTTATGTTTTCGAGTGCTGCCCGGACCTCTCTTGGTCCCTCATCCATGCCTGCCGGCAGAGCCGGACGGCATTGGTCAAGGAAGCCTGAATTAAGTTTCTCCCCTTCCTTATATGCACTCTTTCGGTTGCCGGGCTGGGGGGGTTGTGTACACTCTTATCCCGGCATCCATTCTATTTTCTTCTAGTGCTGTACCTGTCCCGGCAGCCGGCCTATGAGGCCGGCAGCCGGGCAGGGGTAGTCTTCTGGTTCTTTTGCTGCCGGCTGGCATCGGTCTTGTACCTTTGCCGGCCGGCTTATGTCAGTCCTTGTCTGCCGGTCACCAAGAGTGTGGCCGGCAGCTGGGTACTACCTTGTGTAGTTGCTGGCCGGCAATCATTGCCGGCCAACACTGGCTGTTGCTGGCCGGCAGCTGCTGCCGCCGGCACAGGCATTTGAACCAGAGGGCTGCCGCCCTATAGCTGTTAAGTAGTATACTTTAAAGCTAATTGTGGTGTGTGCCGGCCGGCAAAGGCAGGCCGGCACGCATCCTCCTATACTGTACTAGTATTCTTCTGTATAGCATATACAGTAAGAAGAAAACTATAGTAAAAGTTTAGGTACAGCACTGTATCTTCTAACACTATTGTGTTTTCTTACACAGCCCTTTGCTGTTGCCCTCAGACAGGAAGCAGAGTTCTTCCCCGTCTATTATCCAGGATTTTTAAAATCATTGCCTAGGTGTGAGCTCCACCTGTTTCCTATGGAAACCTTGCATTGGTTACTCTAGTAGAGATAAACCATTTTTGATTTTATTATCTGGAAGGCTGCAACAATGGGTTGTGAGGGAAACACAAGTGTGTGTCTTTCATTTATGAATTGTTATGCTATACTATGCATATCCAGTGATACATAGTTCACTTGATACTCATGGAAATTTCTTCTCTTTACAGAAGGACACTCCGAAGTGGGGAAGTGCTTTCTGCAATGTCAGCAGCAAGAACCTCTGCGGACATGAGTTTTGTAGGAGACACGCAGCATACGCTGTCTCCAAGGATGATCTCCGGTATTGGGACCCTCAGGTATGTACTGTGTGCACTAACCTGATTAATGAGACATTTAAATAGCTAGGAAGAAGCTTCGTACCTGGGTAAGGGGCTTCCAAAAGTACACTTCTGGCCCTTATCTTCCAAGTGAGAAGATGAGGGCGTATCTTTTCCCTAAGGCATCAGCTGAGGCAGTGATTCCCCAGCCTCAAGAGGAGATCCCCTAAGTTCAGATCCAGGTGGATGCTGAAGTCGCGGTCGCGATGCAAGACATCCAGCTAAATGACAGGATATCTGATGTGGACGGGTGTCAGGAGGAAGACCTCCTTGCAGAAGCCCAGGATGAAGTTCAAGTCCCTCTACATCGGCCGGTCTCCCAGTAGAGCTGGGACAGGCCCTCTCTTCTATTGTTGGAATGATCCAACAAATGCAGAAGGAGAATCAGGAGAAGGCGGCTGCAATGGAACTGCGAATGCAGTGCCTTGCAGAATCACATGGGCCCCAGAAAAGCTCAATGTGAAAGACCTTCCTTTGTGCTCGGATGCTAACCCATGGAGGTATGCTGAGCACATGTCGATGACGACTGGAAAGATCGTCATCTCGGATATGCTGGGCTCAGTTCCCCTGGAGGGTGGAATTCTGGCCCAGCAAGGCACCATATCCGGACTGTTATGTCCGGCTGAGGAAGGAACCAGCTTCAAAGGAGGAGGCAGAGCCGAAGGAGGTCATAGTGATGACCATGCTAAGGCTCAAGCTCTACTTTCATCTTCGATGAAAGAGAGGGGCTTCTCTAACTCAAAGGTAGCTGCATTGAATAGGAAGCTCCCTTCCTTTGTGTCCTCGCCTACTAGAGCCTTCCCCCTTTTTACAGAAAGGGTTTCTGGCTGTACTAAAAGCAATCGAGGCCGGCAAGTCTTGCCCCTCCCTAGAGGAGTGTAAACCCTTGTCGCTGGCCCTGCCTATGGACCACAAAGATTAGAAGGACGTCCATCTTACGTTCTAAGTGGAAAGTTGGAGGCTGATATTGCCGGACGTCAGTTCGGCAAGGACCCCCCTAAGCTGTCTGACTTTCTTTTGCGAAGTGAGCTCGATACAAAAGAAAGACTGACTGCCTCAATGTCTCTTCAGACTACTCTCGAGACGATGGCAAGTGACCCCAAGGTCCATGAAATGTTCATGGTAGTGGCCAAGCCTCATCTGGCCACAGTGACGAAGGACCTTTATGGCTTCGTCAAGGCAAGGAGAGCTTGTAGGGAGTTCGTGTTTACCTCGGCTACAGTGAGGCACGAGCTAAAGAAACTAATCTCCTCCAACATTTGGGGAAAAGACCTTTTTCCCTACCGACTTGGTCAAAGAAGTTTTTGATAAAGCCACCTTGGAGAATAGAAACCTTCTCCAGAAGTGGGACCTGGCTATCAAAAGAAAGTCTTCCCCGGATGAGGGTCCTCAACCAAAGAGGAAGACTATGAGGACTAGGCTACCGTCTCGGCCAGCCAAGCCTCTTAGACAGCAACAGCAACTGCAATTGCCATTGCCCCCAGTGCCCCAGATCGTGGCACAAACCCCGACCACCTTTCAGTGGGTACCCCAGGCCGTGTCGACACAGTCCACGGCATTCACCCCAGCGTTCGAAGGGCAGTCTACTTCCTTCCGAGCAAAGCCTAGAGGAGCAGCCAGAGGCTCGTCTAGACGCCCCTCAAGGGGAAGGGGATTCAGGGGTGGTCGTGGTCAGGAAGGCAAGACCTCAGGACGGCAGTCCAAGTGAGGTGATACCGGTAGGAGGGAGACTTCTGAAATTTCGGGATCGGTGGACCTTCGATCCCTGGGCCCACAGCCTACTCAAGAATGGATTGGGCGGGAGCTGGTACAGCACTCCACCCCCGTACCTTCGGTTTTTTCCAACACTCCACCCCCGTTATGGAGGAGTACGTTCAAGAACGGTTGGAGAAAAAGGGTGAAGCCCATCAATTTCTAAGGGAGGCTGTTTTGTGTTCCCAAGAAAGACTCGGAAAAGCTCAGAGTCATTCTGGACTTGTCGCCACTTAACAAGTTCATAGTGAATTGCAAATTCAAAATGCTAAACACTGCAACACATAAGGACCTTACTGCCCAAGAGGGCATATTCCGTCTCTATAGACTTGTCAGATGCCTACTGGCACATTCCAATTAGCCATCGACTCTCCCCCTACCTAGGGTTCAGGCTACAGCGAAGACTATACGCCTTCGGAGCCATGCCATTCGGGCTAAACATAGCCCCAAGGATTTTTACGAAGCTTGCGAGCGTAGCTCTCAAACAATTTCGCCTAAAGGGAATTCAGGTAGTAGCCTACCTGGACGACTGGTTGGTGTGGGCAGCATCCGAGACAGAATGCTTGCAAGCTTCCAGTCAGTGATCCAGTTCCTAGAGTACCTAGGCTTCAAGATCAACAGAAAAAGTCTCGACTTTCTCCATCTCAAAAGTTCCAGTGGCTAAGATCCACTGGGACCTTTTGTCACACCGTTTCTCCACCCCAGCGAAGAAAAGGAAGGAGATAGCGGGTTCTGTCAAGAGACTTCAAGATTCCGAAAGGATATCAAGACACGAGCAGGAGAGAGTACTGCGCTCTCTCCAGTTTGCTTCGGTGACAGACCCAGTGCTAAGAGCACAGCTAAAGGATGCAATCGGAGTTTGGAGAAGTTATGCATCAAACGCGTGAAGAGATCTGAGAAGACCAGCCGCTTCGGCTAAGTACTCTTCTCAGGCCTTGGTCTCAAGCCAGACATCTAAAGAAGTCAGGTTCTTCTTCAGCCACCTCCCCCGTCGGTGACGATTCACTCAGACGCCTCAAAGGAGGGATGGGGAGGTCACTCTCATCGGAAAAAAGTCCAGGGGACTTGGTCCAGGCTATTCAAGACCTTTCTCATAAAACTTTCTAGAAGCTAGGGCAGTGCTCCTTACCTTAAAGAAAGTCTCCCCGCGTCATTCGTTCCACATAAAGTGGTAATAGACAGCGAGGTAGTTGTAAGATACTTGAATCGACAAGGATCGAGGTCACCACCTCTCAACCAGGTGATGTTGGCCGTCTTCCGATTGGCGGAAAAGAAGAAGTGGTACCTGTCGGCAGTTCACCTTCAAGGAGTCCGCAATGTGACAGCGGACGCTCTATCCAGGTTCACACCGATAGAGTCGGAATGGTCCTTAGACGCAGGATCATTCTCCTTCATTCTGAATCAGTCCCAGAACTGCAGATAGACCTCTTTGCGACGAAAGACAACAAGAAGTTGCCCCTGTACGTGCCCCGTACGAGGACCCCTTAGCGGAAGCAGTGGACGCGATGTCCCTCGACTGGAACAGATGGTCCAAGATTTATCTGTTCCCTCCTCACAACCTTCTGTTGAGGGTCCTCAACAAACTGAGATCCTTCAAAGGGTAGCGGCAATAGTGGCCCACAAGTGGCCGAACAGCGTGTGGTTCCTCCTGGCATTGGAACTGTAGCTGAAGTTTGTACCACTACCAGATCCAGTTCTGACCCAGCGAGTCCAGAAGTCAACTGTCTGCGCTTCATTACAGAAAACCCGGACCCTGCAGTTCATGATTTTCTCTCCCTAGCGGTGAGAAAGCGTTTCGGGATTTCGAAAGCCAGTATAGACTTCATTGAGGAATATAAATGCAAATCTACTAGAAGGCAATATGAGTCATCTTGGAGAAAATGGGTGGCCTTTTGTCAAGGCGAAGATTCCGCAGGAGATCTTGACAGACTTCTGCTTATCTTTTTTCCCCACCTCCATGGTCAAGGGTTGGCAGCGAACACGATTTCAGCGTGTAAGTCTGCTTTGACAAGACCCATTCTATATGCCTTCCAGGTCGACCTAGGTAACGAGATCTTTAATAAAGTCCCGAAAGCCTGTGCTAGGCTCAGACCTTCAGCACCTCCAAAGCCCATTTCATGGTCTTTAGACAAGTTCTTCATTTCGCTTCTCTGTTGAGCAATGAAGAATGTGCGTTAAAGGATTTGACACAAAAAGTTATTTTCCTAATTTGCACTCGCGTCCGGGGCCAGGGTTAGTGAAATTGTAGCCTCTCGAGAGAGGCAGGTCGTGTTCAGTTCCTGGATGGGGAAGAACTGAACCTGTTTCCGGATCCTACGTTTCTCGCCAAGAATGAGTTACCCACCAACAGGTGGGGTCCCTGGAGAATCTGCCCTCTGAAAGAAGATGCATCTCTATGTCCAGTAGAATGCCTAAAGGTCTATCTTCATAGAACTTCAGACTTCAAGGGTGGTCAACTATTCAGGGGAGAAACATCAGGCTCAAATTTATCTCTGAATCAACTCAGAGCAAAAATCACATATTTTATTCGCAGAGCGGATCCTGACAATACACCCGCAGGTCACGATCCGAGGAAAGTTGCCTCATTCTTAAATTTCTTTAATTGCATGGATTTTGAACATCTCCGTTCATACACTGGCTGGAAGTCTTCCAGAGTGTTCTTTCGCCACTATGCGAAGCAAGTAGAGGAACTAAAAGAGATCTGTGGTAGCATTGGGTCGCGGTGTTAACCCTACTGTTTAACTCTGCGAGGAACAGTGGTCTTAATTGGGACGATTAATTCCAGGGTGAGTGTGTAGTTACATACTGTACTACAAACTAAGTGAGGGCACTGTGTTGCCCATCCAGACTGTTCCATTTCCGAAGGTGAACCTAGCATAAGTACAGGCATGTGTGCCGAGCGTTTCTAACGCTAATGTCATTGATTTGTAATACAGGCTTTTATGACTTTGATACCTCGGTATCTTAAAAGTGGCATCTAATGTTTTTCTTTCAGACAAACAAGCCCTGTTTACTATCATACTTATGCTTAAAGTTTTGGGTTATCCTCTTCTTATATATATATGTATAATTGTGGTTAACCTGTCTGTTTATTGTCTGTCAATAAGCTTGTTCTTGAGAACCTTGCGTCTCCTTCACCTGTGTCAATTTATTGGTATAATTGAGCATTCATTCTATGTACCTTATCTGGGATAATTCTAATAGAATTGTTCCTTTATGCAAGCTATGTTGCATTGGTTTTCCTCCTATGCGGATATAAAACCTTTGGCCAATACAAGTATTGTGCGGAAAACTGGTCGATATTTCATATTGACGCAGTGGTCCTTTACAAACTATGCTTTACTTAATATAGGGCGAGACCACTATATTAGCTTGCCTGGTATTCATACATAGATATATGTACTCTTCGAGACTTTCCAGAGTCTAGTAGGACTCTTCCCTGTAGGGGGCAGGAAGCTCTAACATAGTTTATAGTTAGTTGAAAAGATGTATAACGGTAACATCTTAGGTCTCTAGGTCTAGTCGACCGGGAATAAATATCTCCGGGGAGTACGGCACGTTCTGAGAATCCACAGATACAGTAATGCTCTGGTACACTTCCATCAGGACGACATGGCTTGAGCCCAAAAAACGGATTTTGAGCGAAGCGAAAAATCTATTTTTGGGTGAGATAGCCATGTCGTCCTGATGGACCCGCCCTTGCCTTTCTAAGAAAGGGCTGTAGGACCCCTCCCTACATACAGTATCTGTAGCACCTCGTGTACGCTACAAGGAATACAGATGGCGCCAGGATTGGCGCCAGGCACGCATACGAATCGGGGGATAGGGAAGCCTTGGGAGCGGCTCCCCTTTTTCTTTCCCGAATTCGTATCTCGTCAATCTCCCTCCTACGAGACGAATCTCTGTTCAGGTCGTAGATTGCCATGTGACGTGTCTAGAATACGTCCTCTGATATGTCGCGATATCCCTTTCACGAGGGATACTCGCTCCAGGAGTTAGAATTCTGGTACCTTAAGGTAAATTCTCTGGGAATATCGCCGTAGTTGTAATATACCCTAGGAAGCTACCCTATAGGAACTTCCATCAGGACGACATGGCTATCTCACCCAAAAATAGATTTTTCGCTTCGCTCAAAATCCGTTATATATATATATATATATATATATATATATATATATATGTATATATATATATATAAATATATATATATGTACATATATATGTATATATATATATGTATATATATATATATATATATATATATATATATATATATATAAATATATATATATATATATATATATATATATATATATATATATATATATATATGTGTGTGTGTGTGTGTGTGTGTGTGTGTGTATACTGCAGGCTAACGATTGCTGAGAAGCGGAATGGTAGCACTCTTCAAAGCTCTCTTTTGCTAAAAGATGGGCATTTCATCTTATCGATCTGCAAATCTTTAGAAGCGAAATTCCAAAGCCGAGACCCTTTTCTGGACTCCAGCTGACCCTGGAGCCCACATACCGCTGGGTTGACTGCCGCCCAGCAGGGTGTGATGAAAAATTCTATCCCGTATTCTTAATTGATATTATTATTAGAAATTTTAGCCAACATGAGATCTGTAATGTGGTGACATGATATTTACTAAGAATCAGACTACTTAAGAAACACCTTAAGTTATTCTTAGACGCAAAGAAAGACCGAGTGGTTGTAATTCTCTTCTTGTGGTATTTATTAGCAGACAGTAATTCCATTGCATACAAATTGCGTCTAAATCATTGGAATTGGTAAGAAGTAGCGAGGTATATTGCGTATCGGTGTTCAATTTTCTGCCATTGGCTCCATTAATTCAGTACCTAAATAATTGATTTGAATGAAAGCAACGTTATCAGCTCCCTTGTCTTAGTGAAATGTTTAACACAAGTTATTTATTGTTTGCCATATCAAGCAACAATAGCATGTTGATCAGACCCTCCCCGCATATTAATTATGTTCTTCCTATGGCAAAACCATAATAATCTCTATCTATTAGCCTTGTTCTTTACTAGACATGCGGTTTCGTCCCTGTCGTAGATACAGTAATCTTAATCTTAAGGGCTACAAAATCAGACTCGCACAAAAGTATTTTTCATATTCAAGACCTCGAGGTATTGCTATATGCTTTGTTGGTGGCAAAGGGACTATAATTTCGTTTTCAGCAAACATAAGGTCAATGACGATCAAATCTCTACTTTCAACAAATTTAGTAATAGTTTTTTGTCGAATGAAATTGTTGTAAACGACATTCATAATTGATGTAAGTTTAAGTTTTATGAACAAACTGCTCATATTAAAAAAGTTAATTCTAGGCACCTTTCACCCATCTGATGTGTTGAAAGTGAACTTTAAGAATATGCAACAAAGCATGTGATAAAGATCTTCCCTTAAATGACGTGTGAGTAACCTATTTGACCTATATTCCGCCATGTATTGGGTCGTAGTGGAGCACCTGAGTTTATGAATATTCACAAGATGGGAATTATATAACTAACATCATATCTCAGGGTTTATAAGAAATTCTTAGAGTATGCATGTCTACATATGCAAGTGCCTGGTTATAAACCAAATACGAGAATGAATCTTCATGCCCCTTTGTAAGTCATGTTTACAATAGTTAGAATATTGAAGTTATATCATGCGATCGGGTATCGAGTTATGCAGGAATAATCATATTTTCTGGCAGAGCAATTACTATTACTAGGAGCATGATACATATAATGCGCATTGCCTCATGATATACTTAATGGTATAATTCACATAACACCTATGAAACCCTTTATATTAATAATGAAAATTACATACTATGCAAAGTGAAAATGAATAAAGGCCCCTAAGAAGTTCATTCAGTCCTTGCATCTTCGGCCTCGTTCATAAGCATTAGCCAAATCTCACACATCCTGAAGACCTGTTGTATATGTAACGACTTACATGCACGACCTGGTACGTGCGCATGCGCACACATACAGACATGCCCGAGTCCAACAGAGATCGCTCCGACAGGAACACCGACCGCATGTCGGGCATTAGGAGAGTACAGGTTCATTAAGGATAATTAATGTCAATAGATGAAAGAGTGTGGGCAGCTCTTGACGCTGGAGGAACCGGCAATGGAAGGCACGGGAAGGGTCTTTTACATTGGCCTTGCTGTACATGGTCTGCGTAGAAATGGGAGAGAGAGAGAGAGAGAGGGAGAGAGGGAGGGAGAGAGAGAGAGAGAGAGAGAGAGAGAGAGAGAGAGAGAGAGAGCACGGCAGCTCTCTTAAACAAAAGAGACGTGTATAATTCTCTGAACAAAGAGTAATCTGTGGAATTACAATACTTGATTATGACATATATTAGGTTATTGGTTATACAGTTTATAATTGAGCCATTAAGAACACCTGTTTTTCTTACATTGAAGTGCTGTGCTCCGTTTGACCTTTTTTTTGGGGGGGGGGGGGACGAAAAACTCTTTAATGTCGATGTTGAATCAAATGTCGTTTCTAAAATTGTTGCCCCATTTAATACTGCCTTTTTTAAAATAATCCTCTTTTGGATGTTAAGTAACCTGATCTCTTCATTTCGAAATATGCTAAAACGAAGAAGAAAAAAACTAATAGGTGTATGCTTTAGCAAATAAATATTTTATACTTTAGCCATATGTTAAGTAGCTGCCAATGATGTGTCGTGTTAGGTCGTTAAAATATCACTTAAACAAATCTTCCCCGTGGGCCTTATCGTTTCAACATTACCCTAGCATGCACGCAACCATGGAAGGAACAATAATGTTGTTTTCATTAACTATATCTATTAAATGTTCAAATAAAGGTCTCCAAGAGATTGTTTGTTCTGTGTAGCCTTCATATTAAACGTACTTATGCATATAACATACTGGAATGTCTGATAAAATGTCCTTCAGTTAAGGGAAAGAATTGTTCATGATGTCTTCACATGGGTTTGTGTATTTTGGTTAATGGTTACATGAATAGACATGATCATCTATAACAAAATGAATGAAATTATTACTACTTCTAATTGTGTTTTCAAAATAGCAAATTCATTCTTTAGCATTTCCGTTTATGTTTTTTTTTTTTTTTATCTCTGCACCAGCGTTATTCCTTTGAAGACCGTAAAATAGGTCATAGATTATTTGCCTGAAACTCCATACTAGTCTGTTCTTTTGTCAATTATACGCTTTTGAAGGCATAGAATTTAATTCTTATAAGTTACATGCTAAGCCTAATTGGTCTCAAGGAATTCATATGTGAGACTTTTATCTGTGAATCTCATCTTAAAACAATTAGTAATGCTGCTGAAGCTGATCTCCGAAATGACGCGGTAGAGAAATTGAAATTGCTAGGATGGATTTAATTTTATAGAATACTCGTGGTTTTACGATTTCCAAACTGTCTCGATAGTGGGAGACTCCCTTAGAACAATACCTCTCTTCTGAATTTCGCATATATTTAACTTAAAAAGTACCTCATATTGAAAAACTGAATTAAATAATTAAGAATTTAAATGAGAAGTATTCTTGATAGTGGTTAAGTTTTCTACCAAAACTTTTTCAAACGCAGTTCTTCCTACGACTACTTCAGCAGTCATGCCTTATTGGATTTTAAATTTGCTATCAAATGTTGTCCTTTGCTTACTAAATTCAGTTAAGCTTTTAGGTCTCCATAAAAAAAAAAAAAAACAGGTTTGTCCTGAAGTCAGGATAAGTAACTTTTCTTTTTAGAATAATGAGCATTCATGAACAAATGCAATTCTAGGATAACGCTTTATTGATTATAAGCAGACTTTATTATTTTCGCCTATTCCGATCTATTCATTATGCAAATAGATTGAAATTACCTGTAGATGGTGATCACCCAAGAGGTGAATCCAAAGCTTTAAAGTTTTATGGGAATTCTTATTGGTATTAGCAAAATTTGGTCCTGATGGTATATCACATTTCAATAAAGTTGCATTACTAATCGTTCATTCGTAACATATTGATATTCGTATTATTATTTTCCTTTACTGTTTTTTTTAACTTATTATCTGACTAAATTTTTGTTGTATGTCATTCTTTATTTTCCATACATATTTTCAAATAGATATAAAGACCTGAAGACTGAAATAGAAAATATTTTCACACATCGGTTAAGGATAAGATATTGCAAAGGCAAGATACTGAAAGCCTTATAAAAAAGAGTTTTGCTAATTTATTCGTGTCTTTTTTTTTCTTTTTTTGGAAGTTTTGTAAGGGGTAGTTTTGATTGAATTCACCATTTCTAAATTATCCGTAACCAAAGACGGCATTCAATCGGATTTCTCCTGGATGGTGACTCAATGATGACTGATACTAAAAAGGATTAGTTATAGTGTAGTTATTTCCACCAGAAGGCATGGGGAGAGAGAGAGAGAGAGAGAGAGAGAGAGAGAGAGAGAGAGAGAGAGAGAGAGAGAGAGAGAGAGGGGGGGGGGGGGTTAAGGGTCGGGTTGATTAGACGAGGTAGTAATAAGAAAATTGATTAAAAGTCTTATATTTCCATTCTTGGAATGATAAAAGAACTCCCTGTTGAATTATTTCTATCCCTATTGGCAAAAACATTTGCTTTGGTCCCGAAAAGGTTGTGGAACCAGCAACTTCATCTTGAAAGAGATATCAGGAGTAAGGAGGTTAATCTTCTTGTCTTTTACCTAACGGCTTTTCTCTAAAATAGATGGCACCAGAAGGTATTATATTTCCGGTTTTCAGCAATAATCCCTCATTGATCGAACGACAAGTGGCATAGCAAAGCACTTAGTCTAATTAGAAATATACATACATACACACACACACACACACACACACACACATATATATATACATATATATATATATATATATATATATATATATATATATATATATATATATATATATATATATATATATATATATTAATCAGATCCCAGAACAGATACCCTACACATATTGAACTCCACCGTGAACTTAATAAAATAATGAACGGAGCTTTTCAATGCTTTTGATACATATAAAGTACAACACAATTGCAAAATTACTTGAGCATTGCCCTTAATATGGATAGGATAGGTAATCTAAGTGAGGTAATAACTGATTTTATAGGATATTTTTAGAACATATTGTAATAAAAATCATATATCTATAAGTAGTGTTGCTTTGGAGGTGGAGGTCACGTCCTTAGAGTAGGAACACAGTTTCTCGCTACTGTCATTTGTATGAATATACGCAATGAATATACATATTAGATTTAGTAGTAGTAGTAGTAGTAGTAGTAGTAGTAGTAGTAGCAGTAGTAGTAAAAAGTTTATTGCATCCTTGCTTCATGGTTGTTTCTTACTGTGATCGGTAAGAAATTCGTATACAAGAATCTGCTTATCGTGGAAGGTGATCCCAGTTTTGGTTGAAATGTGCTGGGTCATTTCATGAGGTGAAGGCTTCCTGCTATATAGTGTAGCTTGTCAAATGTAAAATATTGGCGTCGGTTCTTATCTTTTCCTTGCCTGTCGTTATTGGTGTATTTTCACAAAGCGAGAGTATCATCAGCTGACACGAAAAAGACAACTGTTTTAATCTGCTGTAATATGACGCCTCAGTCCCTTACGTTTAGAAATAAGATTATTAATTATAGAAACTATCATAAGTCGCAAGCACTTTTGCACATAGAATGTGTATCAGGTAGTTTTATTTTAACACAATCAAGCATTTTATTTCGTGTCTAAAATAAGTATTGCATTGAAATATATGTAATTTTATAATACTTTTAAAACAAATCACAATATATATGTAAACCGAAAGATCGCGGACATCCAAACGGAATTCTGTAAGGGAAAGTAAAAAAACAGCAACTTTAGTTTTTCAGCTGTCCTTTTCTCGTGAATCACAGTTGACGCCTGGCGTTTATAAAACAGTTCGCGTGCAAACGCCCCTCTCGCTTCTTAATGGGTTGTTCGATTTATTCCGTATCATGACAGAAGTCAATTAGGTGAAAATATGCTACTTAAAGTGACGGCGGTAAATTCCTAGTTGTTCATATTATTTGGCGTTAACACTTCATATTGATTTGGCTACTATAAAAGAAAACCTGAAGTTGCTATATCATTCTTGAATTAGCATCTTTTTAAATGTGTTTTTCTTTTACAATGATTTTTTGGTTTACTATTTGTTCAGGTCATATTTTCTTCTTATTTACTAATATTTCAGTAAAATTCCAAAAGTGCAACTAAGAAGCAAGAACTTATTAAAAGACACTGCTGCTCAAGAAACATATACATAGAAAAGAGAAACTATTAGCGTTAGCAATGTCGTGAGCGTCAATAATCTTCTTTGACAACCTTCAACAACAGGTAATTAATTACCGATAAAATTTATCATCGTCGATTTATATGACGAAAGATTACATGCCATGACCATTATGATATCTTCGTAGCTTTTTTTTGGGGGGGGGGGGGAGGAAGAAGAGCTTAGTCTTGTCAAAATGAGTATCAACATTAAAAAACTTGTCCGTGAACATACAATGCAGTGATATACTGTACATGTAATAGCTGTATTGTAGCGACAATGACAGACTATGAATAAGCGGGAATAGGATCACTTTGAAATTAAAATACTGCTACAAAATACATACATAGTAAAAATGGTAAATGAACATATTCTCACTATTCAAATATCATACACTGCACAACCAATTACTTCAAAGAAACAAACAATAGAAAAGTCTTAGCTCATAGTTCTGATATAAAAGGAACCCGAGCGTCGCACAAGAAAATGATAATGAATCAGTATTACATGCACATACACAAACAAAAATGTATGACAAAAGTAGGATTGATTCTTTTTTATTATTAATTTAAAAAGAATCATAGAATTTGTAATGGATTAGAGTTAAGACAAACAGTCAGCTAAGTTTTCTTTGTATTAATTCTGTCAATGAGAAAGAATATAAAGCCCAGGTTATGTTGGAATTGTAACTAAGTAGTGTTGAATAAAGTACTCAGCGGTAAAACGCATGAAACGGGAGCCTATGTAGAAACATAGTCTAAGAAATTCATCAAGCTTGACATCTTGAGTTGAAACCTTCTGCAAAACATTCGTGACATCTATATTTCTGCAAATTCTTTGCCCGTTTCTTAACATTCTATGGTTTTGATGGGAGCCGAGAACCTCTTAGTGGGCTATTCGAGTCAAAAGAACAATTATGGCTTTTCTAAGATTATTGTTACTTCCTATAGCTAACGTTCAAACATTTTGATGATATAGGATGAGCAATGGTAAGTAGAAGAGAGAGAGAGAGAGAGAGAGAGAGAGAGAGAGAGAGAGAGAGAGAGAGAGAGAGAGAGAGAGAGAGATTTTATAAATCATTATACATTTATTGTTTTCTTGTTAAAATTATCAATTAGAATAAATGAGGGAAATGTGAAAAAATTTCACATTAAAAACGTTTTGAGACTTCTTTTAATACCGTATAAATACGTCTGGTTGATTTCGCATCAAAAGTCAATATTAGGGCAGACCTATCTAGCATTGCAGAACGTAAAACTAAAAAATTTTATGTTGTATACATACCATAATAATGGGCCCCAAAGGTTTTCC
The DNA here is from genome assembly GCF_036898095.1 of Palaemon carinicauda. Lineage (NCBI taxonomy): Eukaryota > Metazoa > Arthropoda > Malacostraca > Decapoda > Palaemonidae > Palaemon > Palaemon carinicauda. Next base: position 43,276,716 of record NC_090769.1, on the reverse strand, counting down.
ATTTTGGTGATAAAACTCTATTTTTATATTAATAATATGGATCATTTTGATACATGGATACCACGGCAAAGTCTTGAATATGTTTTGTGTAAAAATGTTGCTATTGGACTTTACCGCTGATTGCCTTTTATGAACCGTTAGTAAAGCGCTCGCAGCGAGATACTATACACCAATGGTCTATATATGTTTAGAACTTTTCTGTACACCAAAGCACGACCTCTCTTGGACGTTATGAAAACAGTTTATTGCAACAAATACAAGACGAGGTTGAAGCTATTTCAGTATATTAAGCACGACGATACTTTATTTTTAAAAGAGAAACTAATATCTAATAGAAAATATTGTAAGCTTGTATTTCATATGTAGTAAATGACCTTGCTTGTGTAAATCAAAGATATTTACAGAGTTTACTAAATCAAGAAACACACCCGGATCCTAATTCGTTCCCTGTTTGATGTGAATATTTACAGCTAATTTTCAACTCTTTCATATTTCTGTGGAAATTAACTATCTAGCACCAATCAGTGTTTATGTACAAATCCTGATCAGCAAATTGGCGAACCCAGAGTGACCGCAGATGCTCGACTACGCCAACTCTACCGATGAAGTCATAGCTGCCGCATAAATCTGCTTGCCTCCTTTCACAACACACAGCCCAGAGGTTTTGTCAAAGAAGATATCATTGTGTTCACGAAAAGCTAACGCCATACTCCAGTTCCTACCCGATAACGTCTTCGAAAAAATAGCAGAGTGGTTAGCCAAGCCAGACACTATGATTATCTTAGAAACTAAGGTCATCCTTTAGCAGGCCCCAACCATCAGAACCGGAAAATCTCTAGACGACGTAGGGTTGACAGTAGGAGATCAACGGCCCTTTGAATTCTATAAGCAACTTTGACAACTAGAAACAATTGCTGCCACTGAAAACCAACAAGAAAGAACGATGGATGAAGTTAGTGCAAAAAATCAGTCGTAGCAGTCTCGAATGCATCCACCATGCTTCTTGATGATTTCCTAAAAATGGTATATGAGGCCTATCTAGCCAAGGCATAGATAAAACCCCTTCAAACACCCCAACCTCAAAGTGACTAAGAAACAGACAGAAAGCCTGATTCCCCTACTACTCCCATACACTGCTCAAGAAACTGCAAGTATTTATCAACCATCCACCACATCAGAGAATGCCAACCAACAAGCAACGAATCAAGAAAAGAGTAGAACCACCAAAGGGCCTTTGTTTCTCTCATTGAAGATTTGGAAGTGAGCTCTAAGGTGTGATCAAGGCTATATACAATAAAAAAAATTTGCAGGAGGGCCACAGCATCATCAAAACTAATTGACAGTAATGGCCAAACCAATTTCCTCATAAGGGGAAACAAAACTGCCTATCATCGTCTTTCTTTCAGACAACAGAAAAAGAACTCTACACATTTCTAAAAATATCCTACACCCAATTCCTTGTTGATATGGGTGCATACAAATTGTTTGTCCCAATCATCTCAAACGAGTTATTAAAACCAGCTCCCAATACTGTCTACTGTTAATGGAACCCCACAAATGACTTATATATGGAATAGATAGTATGAAAGAAGCGTTCAATGGCAAACCATGTAATAAGTCATTCATTACTATAAACATCACTGTCACACTACTTGGAGTAGATTTCCTGAAGGCACACGATATGCTGGTAGATGTAACCAGACAAGAACTTATTCTGGGATATGCCCTCACATCACACGTCACTCAAAGGGCAGCAACAATCTGTTCGTTATGACCAGATATCTCCCACCTTTTTCCCGATTTCTCTGAAGTATTTAAGGACAACCTCCAGCATGACCTCATGCAGGCTACGAAGCACCATATCAAACATCAAATTGTCCGAGAGGAACCCTGATACATGCACGATTAAGACAGCTGGTTCAAGACAGATTAGCCCATGCAAAGCAGCTATTCTAGGACACGGAACACGCAGGAATCTGCCAGAAAATTAACAGCCTCTTGGCATCTTCCATCCACATAGTACTCAACCCTTTCACCCCCAAAGGACGTACGGGTACGTTCCTAATAACCCATCCCTTTACCCCCATGGACGTACAAGTACGTTAAATGAGATTGCACATAGCAGCCCTGCAGTGAATACTGGCGATTTAACATTTAAATAGTACAAGCCAGGTACCTCCTATGTGACATTGTTGAAATAATTAACCAGCTCAAAGGAGCAAGAAGATTCTCGAAAATCGATCTCCTTAAGGGGCATTATCAAGTCCTAATAGCAAAAGAGGCCATGTAAAAGACCTCATTCTTCATCCCCTTTGGGACATACACTTATAATTACAGCTGTTTTGGCCTTAGAAATGCAGAACCCACCTTTCATTGATATATGGATATACTCCTTTGTGAATCACACTGCTGCACCTTTATATAGACAATGTTATTATCTTTGGCAGCAACTATAAACAGCATATTAGGGATATAAGAAACGTCGTCTAGAAGCTCAAAGAAAACAGGTTGATAATTTGATAACATAAGTGTGAATGGGCAAAATATACAAAAGAATTTCTCGATCATCAAATAATCCCCAGGGGTGTTATGCCTCTTCCAATAAAAATCCAATTCATTGTCGATATCTTACTCCCAGGAAAATTAAATCACTGCAAACGATTCCTGGCATGATCAACTATTATATCTGTTTTATACCCAACCAGGGCTAGAATCCTGTTTCCCTTATTTCCCTTATACGAATGCTTAAAAGGAAAACACAAAACTTCAAGCTCGTGGAATGAACAAGGAATAGCATTTCAATAAGCCACAAAAGACATTAGTTTTGCTGCGACACTAGGAGATCCTTTCTACAATAAGTTCCTTACACTGACCACAGATACTAGTAGGACAGCGATGGGCACAGAACTCGAGCAGGATATAGAAAAAGCCTTTCAACCTTGCCTATAATTCATCACACCCATCAGGACCCTCTGTGTCCTGAATTCTCACGAAGCAATATATTTGGAAGCCAATAAGGACTGGGGCAATGAAGATATACAGGGCCTACAGCAGAAATTCCCATCTTATCATATAGTGAATTTTTCATAAATGACGGGAAGAGAACCAACGCCTATATCAGAAGACCTCGCCCCTCTATTCTGTTGGTTTTGAAGAAGGTTTTCAATCTTTCCTATAATTCATCACACTAGTCAGGCTGCTCCATGGCCTGCATTTGGAGGGGAATAAAGACAAATATCAAGAAATGGGCTTGCAAATGTCTTTCTTGTCAAACACCTAAGGTCACAATGTGCATAGAATCCAGGATAAGAGAATTCAAGATTACCGATAGCTGCCTCGCTCATGGTCAAGTCAATATTGTGGGCTTCCTTACCCCCTCCCACGGGTATACATACATTTTCACCTTCTTGGACCTAAATTCCAGATGGCCTGAGGCAACACCTGTCATACAGCAACATCTGCGCCAAATGTCAAGACGGAAGGTGAAACAAGGATTTACCATGGATCTTGTTACTACTGAAAACAGCATAACATACAGTTTTCAACGTTTTGCTGGCGGAAGCACTCCAACGACAATTGTTAGAGATACCTGCACACATTTCAGGATCCAAATGAATCCACCACCCCCTTAAATGTTAGTAAAGCAGTAGAGAAAATTATGCCAGCAAGAAAATAGATTGATACTGACTACCCCTTCCCCCTATCAACTATACACACTTGGGGTCTCATCCAAAAAAAAATTTCTATGAGTTGTCAGTGGAAGGTAAAACTACCTGGGTATCGATGAACAGGCTTTAACCATCAAACATCCCAGATAACAATTTTGGGGTTATACTGTACGAACCGTTAGCAAGCCCTTACAACGAGATACTATACACCAAAATATGAACTTCCTTGGGGGTGATGAAAACGATCTCCTACAACAAACACAAGAAAACATCAAAGTTATTTCAGGATCAACAGTACTTCATTTGTAAAACAGAAACTAATATTGTAAGCTTGCAATTCATATGTATCAAATGATTTTGTATGCAAGTCAAGGATATCCACAGTATTTAAAAGGTGTGAATAAACACTGATGGAGCATAATTGCGTACCTCATTTTATATAAATATTTCCAGCTGCTCTTCTGTTCATGGGAACTGGTTTTGTGTCAGATTTTTGTGGGAAATAAAATAGATCATATTAGTTAATTTTTCTGTACTAATCTTGACCAGAAAGTCTCCTAGGTGTTCTGGGCTTTTATGAAGATTAAACACCTCCAATGTATAGTGTCTGGATTAACGGTAATATTCATGAATATGACTTTTCAATCTGTGAAGGTTTTTTTTATAATAGGGATAATGCAATGAGCCAAAAAACGTATCACTGGCCGTGGTACAGGTATAGGACTAATTAGTGTTTTATGTCTGCTCTTAGTTTCCTGACAAATACAACGATCGTATAATCAATATGTACCAAGCAGTGTACTCTAGAGTATTCTTACAGGACTCTGCTGTACGAGTAACCCTTGTCATTATAAAACTTTATTTACCTGCTGACCTGGAACTAGCCTGATTGGCAGAGCAAGGTGTACTTAATTTCCATTTCCTAATATTCTATTAATTGCCAAAGCCCCATGTTTATATGAACAACTAAGTTTCAATTTTGTTCTTATTTTACCCCCACACTATTTTTGCTTTTGTACATGGGTCAACTATCCAAGTACCTGTAAAGTGATAAGATATGTATGAATTTCTAAGCGTAGCTCAAACCCAGTTCTCTCTAAGGGACTCATCTTTTGGAAAACTTGAAATGAAAAGAAAAATATTACTTATAGCCATGCAAGATGGACGTAGGTGGAGTTTTATGTACGTCTGTGCTTTAATGCATGTGGCTACTTAATTCATTAATTTTATTCATATTCTTTTTTCATTAATGTAGAATACCATGTTACTTCATCATACTAGTCTTTGATAATAATAATAATATTATTATTATTAATAATAATAATAATAATAATAATAATAATAATAATAATAATAATAATAATAATAATAATAATAATAATAATAATAATAATAATAATAATAATAATAATAAATTTTTTATTTAGCCTACAGACAAGGTAAAGTATAATATAGAACAGCGATGGTATGACGTCGTTGTACTATATTATAGTACAATGACAATGATAATCACATTAATCATAACAGCAAAGTACTATTAAGAATAGCACACTTTTGTAGTAATATCAAAGCAAATGTATAATACGATTGTATTAATTATATTAATAATACAGAAGTAATGATTACTATAACAATAGTAATAATGATGTTACTGATAGTAACAGCAAAGCCATTATTCTTGATGCTGCTAGCTTTTTGTAATTTTTTATTGCTACTAGTTTTATACAACATTGCATTGAAAATATAGAACGCACCCGGGAAATGTAACAGTAGGATTAAATTTCTTTTTAGAACTTATGTGTACATCCATACGCAAAACATGAGAATGGTATTATCAAATGAAGAGCAGAAATAATTTGTGGCTTGTCAATTCAGATGATGGATGTATAATGAGCTTCCAACCATCAGGTCGCAAACATTTTACCAGCACCTGGCTGAGATATATATATATATATATAGATATATATATATATATATATATATATATATATATATATATATATATATGTCTGTGTGTGTGAGTGTGTGTGTTTGTATGTGTGTGTAAGTGTGTGTGTGTGTAATGTGTGTGTGCCAACAGGTATGTTCACGCTTTTAATTATTTAGTGCATGGTTTGTATTTAGAGGCAGAAGAGAAATCTGTCAAAATGACTCTCATCAAAAGATAAGTGCAATCAAAATCGACCAACTATCATAGCAAAGGAAGCATTTTCACGCATTTGAAAGAAACTGTACAGCGGAATAACGACATCTAATGCTGCCAAGTAAATAAGTTTCATACGTGAAAGTTAAAAGAAAACTTGAATTAGGATCAAGACCTGGACGACCGTGGGAAACTTTTGTATGTCGACGGGTTTGTTGCATGTTTGTAATTGGCTATTAATACAAAAGGGGGTCACTTTCAAGAAGTTCATGAAACACTGGTGACTGTCGCGTGACTTCTTAACTAGATTTCTCACGCTATAAACAAAGCCGGAAACCATTTGTTCGGTCATCAATGTTCTTTTTTTTTGGGGGGGGGGGGGATTTAGGACTTGGTTTGTATGGAAACGTTTTCAAAGCCTACGTACGTTATTCTCTGAACTCTGTATTGAAATATTATTTGTCATCATGATGATGACTTCGAATATACATGGGATTAGGAATATGTTTCGTAATTGGGTGATAATAGGTGTTTTTGGTTTTCCCTCATATAAGATGAAAGATTTTTTATTTTTATTAATTTTCTTTAACTCTCTTCACCAAGCTATCGTTGTCTATTTTTCTACATTATCTAATTATCCCCAAACATCTTCGACAATCCATATTCTTTTTACTTCCTTTTCATTAACCTTTCATACTGCCATACTGTATATTGAGCAAACACCGTCAACTGTTTCAACTTTCTGTCGTCAATCTTTAGATTCCTTACTTTTGTTAGAATAATGGTGATTCGGCACAGTACACACGCACACACACACACATACACGCACGCGCGCGCGCGCACACACACACACACATACACACACACACACACATATATATATATATACATATATATATATATATATATATATATATATATATATATATACACACACATATATATATATATATATAATATGATATGTGTAGAAATCATGAAAGCTGACACGTGATGAATATAAAATGTATTATAGCCACGGAAAGAAAAATTAAAAGACTTGATTGGAGTTAGTACTTTTGTCCATTAGGGACATCAACAGACTCAACAATGAGAATACATATACAAAGACATCGTATTTATACAGGAGAAGGGGATCCAGAAGCTGTCAATTTCTTAATAATTCCGGAAAAGTCAGATTTTAGATAAAAGGGTAATACCGGATTAACGGAAAACAGACCAGGGCTTAGATTCAAATTTCTACCTTTGGTACAGAAAATTAAAAAGTATTCAACAATATTCCTTTGGGTATAGTCATTTACATGGATTATTTTATTCGTCTCTTACCATACAATTCTGTGACTTGATCCTAACCAGTGGGAGGCCAAGGTATTATTAAGAGATCCCGTAGAGACGGCCACCTGATGCTGTTATAATATGACTGAAATACCTTTGGATGTTTGGCCAACATAGAGTAAGTTACACTCTGAACAAGGAATACTATATACTATATTATTATCATTTCCAGAGCTATTCTTGATCAACATGTTTTTTCATGTACAATTATATCTAAACACTACCCTAATGTCTAGTTTTTTCCAAAAGGGGTATAACATCTAAAAAAACAATCATGAAATGGCAATCAAAGCAAAAAGGAGACAATTAATGATATGCTTTGTTTGCCATTTCATGATTGTTTTTTAGCTCGTCAATCCATCGTCTTCTCTTCCTTCCACTACTTCTCTTTAAATCTTTAGGGATATAATCTCTTATTCTTAATTCCCATCTATTATCTGTCATGCTCATTATATGCCCTGCCCATATACATTTTTATCCTCTACTTTAGTTTGCTTCTGTATCTGTATTGCTTTTTTTTTCGTCTTTTAGTGTTCCCATCACTATTCTTTACATAGTTGTTTGAGTTGTAGCTAACTTAAGTTCTAAGGCTTCAGTAAGTCTCCAAGTTCCTAAGGCATAAGTTAATACTGGCAGGACCATCTGATTAAATACTATTTTTTTCTAGAGAAAGTGGCATTTTGATTTTCATAATCTAAACTCTTTAACCAAAAGCTCTCCATCCCATGTTTATCCTTTTTTTAATTTCGATACAAGGAAGAATACAATATTTTAAGAACAGTGTACCCTCAAGCAAAAGAACTTGGGAATATATATCCACTTGGAATTCATTTTAGATTCATTACTTTCGTTAGAATAATGGTGAGTCGGCACAATACACACGCACACACATACATTTTATGGTAACAGCTTCTAGCCGGGTGGAGATTCGAACCCCCACCTGTGGGCCGGAAACCATGCCAGCACAACTCTACCGACTGAGCTATCAAGAGAGATGAAAGTTTATGACAAGTACCCGTACAAATTCCTGTCGAATTCAGGAATCTGTTCATAGACTTTGAAATAAACCCATCTCCACCATGATAGCTGAATCGTGAGTTTGCTACACGTGGTTATTTTAAATGAACATATATCACAAGCACACGTGATTTCAATCAATGTAAATATCACCCACGAAAGGCATTTTATACCGAATTCTATCTTGGGAATATATATTCACTTGGAATTCATTTTATGGTAACAGCTTCTGGCCGGGTGGAGATTCGAATCCCCACTTGTGGGCCGGAAACCATGCCAGCACGACTCTACCGACTGAGATATATATATATATATATATATATATATATATATATATATATATATATATATATATATATATATTTATATATATATATATATATATATATATATATATATATATATATATATATATATATATATATATATATATATATATGGCATTTGTCTAGACAGCCGTAACCATAGATCTATCTCCGATATTTTCCCCTGAATGTATTGTTGTCATTATACTTATGCATTTCAACTTAGACATTGAAAGATAGTTTTCCTGAATAATTAAGAGTCGAGTAACCAAATTCCAGCGAAATTAAAAAACTAACTAAATGGAATTGGGTTTGGTATATTGGTAAACCTTGATGCAAGGCCTTATATGAATATCATATTTCTTCTAGCAAATTGTTCATGCTTTATGGTACTCTGCTTATAGGTCCGATTGGAAGTTTATAGAGTGTAAGTATCTGCATCATATCCTTAATCTAAGGGTGACTTGAAGACCAATTCATATTCGGAAGCGTAAATCGAGTAAAAAACGAAAAATAAATCATTAGATACATGTGAAAGTTCAGATGTATTGAAGACGAGTTCAATATATTGCTAGTAGCTATATTTGGTAAATTACCAGAAAATAGTTGTTCGTCAAAATAACATTCGCAGCAAAGCGATAAGATTAATCTTATTAATAATCATTCTTTGAGGTATGAAGGTAGATTATTACCGTGTAACGTTTTCGTTATTCATTTTATACGGGTCCAATATTGTTATAATTACTCTATCGTAGCTAGTAAAATTTGATAAAGGAAAAAAGTTTATTCTAAAAAGTAACTTAATTCCGAATATTTTTCTAGATAACGTTTTATGAAAAAGCTTGACCCAGTTAAAAGCTCCTGAATTAAACCTTTATTCAGGGAAATAGTTTATCCTAAGTTAAACTTTCTCTTAATGGAGCTACAAACGTCTCTGCTGACATTGGTGAATTATTCATAAGAAATAAGAACCTGTATTCTAGCCGGAAGTAACATGAAGAATGAGATACGAGGATCAGATATAAAGCGAAGCCAGTGGAAAGGGATCTCTAGTACAAATTAGGACACCAATTTCAAGGTTATTAAGTTTTATGACTACGGGATATGACAAATGGGGAAAACTCTACACCGGTTTTTTCTTCTTTTTATCGATTTTCTAAACTAGTTTGCCAGGTAGCGAGTCGTCATCCTGTTGTTCTTTATGACCTGTACTTAATAATTATATATTTTGTATTCGGTTTGGTATTCTGAATTTTTCTGTTTAATATTTTATTGGATTACAAAAAATAAAGGCATAAAAACGCTCGTAAGCCTAGAGTTCAGTGAAAATAGATATTGATTGAGATGTCTTCCCTTGAGAGCTATATGGAAGGAAAAGTCTTCTTACCATGTAAATACTTAAACTAGAATTATTCCGAAATCTTTTTAAGATATAAAATTTTTGTGAAAATTGTAAATTTTAGCACAAGAACAATAGACTGATGAATGTTGTTATGTACGGTAGCAGACACGATTGACTTAGATTTGTGTTTGGGAATACATAATAAGTGATAATATTTATATACATAAAAAAGTTAAAACTCCTCATAGGAGATATAGGGAACACAGATAAAATGAATCTCGTTTGACAAAGACTGACATCTTTGAATGGGATGTTCAGCTAAGAGTTAAGAAAGTAATTGTAACTTTTAAATTTGAATAAAATTTCATGGAGAGCTCCATGGAAGATTAATATTGTCTTTAAAGTGAGTTGTCCTTGAAAATTGAGTTAAATACTGACAACTGATGACGATACTAACAAATTCAGAAATAATGTAAAAGACCTAAAGTAAGGTGATAATGAAGATGGGTTTTCCATCTTCACGATTTAAGAATCTTGAAGATGGAGAAACCCCTGTTTGATATAGTTGAATGAGTATGTGCGTTAATACATTTTTACGTATCTTTTTGTGAGCATGGATGAATTGCTGATCTGATTTTCCCTCATAAATAAACCTTGAATTATCTGTAAATTACACTATATTTTTTTTTTTTTTTTTTTTTAGCTACTCACTCTTACGAAGAATTGTTTTCTGGTAAAAAAGGGGTATTGAAACTATAAACAAAAGAAGCTGTATTTCATTCATAGCATATCATTAACTAATACGAATTATTATGTAGTAAGCTCAAACATTTATCATTATTGACATTCAGTGACTACCAAATCATTAACAAATTCACATTGTATGTGAGGTAATTTGCAATCATGTCGCTGAGTTGTCGTCCTCCTTACAGGAGGTATATTATTATTATTACTATCCAAGCTACAACCCTAGTTGGAAAAGCAAGATGCTATAAGCCCAGGGGCTCCAACAGGGAAAAATAGCCCAGTGAGGAAAGGAAATAAGGAAATAAATAAATGAAGAGAACAAATTAACAATAAATCATTCTAAAATAAGAAACAACGTCAAAACAGACATGTCATATAATAAACTATCAACAACATCAAAAACAAATATGTCATAAATAAACTATAAAAAGACTATGTCCGTCTGGTCAACAAAAAAGCATTTGCTCCAACTTTGAACTTTTGAAGTTCTACTGATTCAACCACCCGATTAGGAAGATCATTCCACAACTTGGTCACAGCTGGAATAAAACTTCTAGAGTACTGCGTAGTATTGAGCCTCGTGATGGAGAAGGCCTGGCTATTAGAATTAACTGCCTGCCTAGTATTACGAACAGGATTGAATTGTCCAGGGAGATCTGAATGCAAAGGATGGTCAGAGTTGTGAAAAATCTTATGCAACATGCATAATGAACTAATTGAACGACGGTGCCAGAGATTAATATCTAGATCAGGAATAAGAAATTTAATAGACCGTAAGTTTCTGTCCAACAAATTAAGATGAGAATCAGCAGCAGAAGACCAGACAGGAGAACAATACTCAAAACAAGGTAGAATGAAAGAATTAAAACACTTCTTCAGAATAGATTGATCACCGAAAATCTTGAAAGACTTTCTCATTAAGCCTATTTTTTGTGAAATTGAAGAAGACACAGACCTTATATGTTTCTCAAAAGTAAATTTTCTGTCGAGAATCACACCTAAAATTTTGAAAGAGTCATACATATTTAAAGAAACATTATCAATACTGAGATCCGGATGTTGAGGAACCACCGTCCTTGACCTACTTACAATCATACTTTGAGTTTTGTTAGGATTCAACTTCATACCCCATAATTTGCACCATGCACTAATTCTAGCTAAATCTCTATCAAGGGATTCACCAACCCTAGATCTACATTCAGGGGATGGAATTGATGCAAACAGAGTAGCATCATCTGCATATGCAACAAGCTTGTTTTCTAGGCCAAACCACATGTCATGTGTATATAGTATAAAAAGTAATGGGCCAAGAACACTACCCTGTGGAACACCGGATATCACATTCCTATAATCACTATGGTGCCCATCAACAACAACTCTTTGAGATCTATTACTTAAAAAATCAATAATAATGCTAAGAAACGACCCACCCACTCCCAACTGTTTCAGTTTGAAAACAAGGGCCTCATGATTAACACGGTCAAAGGCAGCACTAAAATCAAGGCCAATCATACGAACTTCCCGACCACAATCAAGGGATTTCTGTACAGCATTGGAGATTGTAAGAAGGGCATCACATGCTCCAAGGCCTTTACGAAATCCAAATTGCAAACTAGGGAGTAGATGATTACCTTCAGCAAACCTATTAAGACGTTTTGCCAGAAGACGTTCAAAAACTTTAGATAATATGGGAGTTATGGAAATTGGGCGGTAATCAGTGGGACTTGAGCTACTACAAACACATTTACATAGAGGAGTAACATTACCAATTCTCCAACTAGTGCTAAAAGCTCCTCTTCTTGCTAACTTGCGCAAAATAACAGATAACTTTGGAGCTAAGAAATCTGCTGTCTTTATAAAAAACAAAGGAAAAATACCATTTGGGTCTACACCTCCATAAGCATCAAGGTCCATCAACAGAGCTTTAATCTCACGAGATCGAAAAGCTAAACTAGTTAGTTTAGCCTCAGGAAAACAGGAATGAGGAAGTTCAAGTTTTTCATTATTCTGTTTACTGTCAAAAACATCAGCCAAAAGGGTTGCTTTTTCCTTTGGACAGTGAGTGACTGAGCCATCTGGTTTAAGTAAAGGAGGAACTGTTGAATCTACACCAAAGAGTGCAGATTTAAGGGTAGACCACCATTTATGTTCCTGAGTTGTACCAGAAAGTGTTTCTTTTATGGTTAAATTGTACTCCTTTTCAGTTGAGGCATAAACTCTCTGAGCAAAAGCTCGAAGCTGAGTATAGTTGTTCCATGTCAAATCTGATCTGTTACCCTTCCAAAGTTGATAGGCCTCCTGCTTCTCCAAAAAAGCACGTCTACAATCATCATTGAACCACGGTTTGTATATATATATATATATATATATATATATATATATATATATATATATATATATATATGTATATATATACATATATATACCTATATATATATATATATATATATATATATATATACATATATACATATATATATATATATATATATATATATATATATATATATATATATATATATATATAAAATGTGTGTGTGTGTACATATTTGTATATACATATATATGTATATATATATATATATATATATATATATATATATATATATATATATACAGTATATATATATATATATATATATATATATATATATATATTAAAATGATTTGTGACCATTAATTTTTATTATCAGTTTATTTTACCTTGAAAATAACATATGCCTAAAGATTAAGGCAGGATAATGGAAAAATCTCTGACTCAAAGTCAGTGAGTTCGGTTTGTGTATAATTTTTTCATAGTTAATCAACGACGAATAAAAAAACAAAGGTATGCGGTCGGTTGTTGATACCAAGATGACAGTGAATAAATGAAACAAATGTTTTAGGCAGAAGAAGAAGAAAAGCTTATAAACCTCCTCTTGAATTCTTCGATATAGCTGCAAATCATTGCTATCGTTGACAAAAATTCTCCTCGTAGATGGTTCACATCTTCCTTCCAATGAATTATAAGCGGATGTAAATACTCTATCACTATCATTAAGGATTAATTCAGTTGGTTAATTTCAGCGTTCAAATCTGTTTCAGGCAAAGAATATTTGTTTTATTTTTAGGTAAATATTATCGGGAACATCTATTCGTTTAGATCCATCTCAGCATGCCATTAGATAATGTGCGTGGGACACCTTGTTAATGTTCGTTATGTAAATTATAAGGCTTTTATTGACATAAGGGGAAATTGAGAATGTCAATAATCTTATATATTTATTTAATAATTAGACAATCAGTTTATATATATGTATATATATATATATATATATATATATATATATATATATATATATATATATATATATATATATATATATATATATATATATATGTCTTACTTATAACTGTAATCGAACAGTTTAACATGTTTTTTCAAAAAGGCCCATAAAAGAAACACAGGAAATATATACATATATATATATACATATATATAATTATATATATATATATATATATATATATATATATATATATATATATATATATATATATATATGGTATATATGTGTCTGTTTCTCTAGTTATTTATTTACTGATAAAAGAATGGTGTATCATGCCTTACTTTATTTTCATATGCTTAATTGCACATAAAATTTCCCATTTGAACTATGAACTTATAAGTGTCCCTCTTGAAGGCAAGTTCAGTTGCATGTCTCCAGCAATTTTCATGGTAGTCTTTATCAATTGGGAGTCAAATGGTTTTAAAACATCGTAGGATTTCCTCCCATTCATTCATATGGGATGTAAGAACTTGTGAAATCATCTATACTTCCCAAATGATGTTAACGATGATAAGTAAAAGCATTTATAAAAAGAAAAAAAGTTACGGGCGGAAATGCAGAATAAAGAATGTATCAAATTATTATGATAAAAAGGAATTGAAGGGATGAAATTACAAACCCCTAGTATTTAGTCACGAGGTATTTCCTCCAATAAATCTTGACTCGCTTCATTCATGTTTTTGTCATTCGGGATATAAGTAATGACACCAATTTGTGGTAAAAATTGTTGAACAACGTTCATGTCATTATCTGAAAGTCCAACATTTGTGGTATAAACTTTGGCATTAATTCAAATGAAGGTAAATATTAAGCCTTCAAGGCTATCATTTTCATCTGTATTGTATTGCCTGGGTATTGTGTTCAAACTTAAAGTAAAATTTTATTATTGTCATTATTAGGTCGTAAATGCGAATTAGAAAGACGATAAAGTTTGAGGGTGTTCCTTTGGAATGACCAGTTTCCTTCTTTTAACGCGAATTCAAACCTTTGAAGGACTCAAATCCATTCATTACCCAAAGTATAACTATAAATGCTGTTGAAGAAATTTCAACTGAATTCGTAAAGTTGTTTTGAAGAAAACTTTATGTCGGTTTTTCATCTTCCATATAATCATGATAATAGCATCGGCTCCTTGATAAAAGGTCTATAAAGATTACGAATGATAGAGAAAATTTCAGACTGCCCCTGATTTTATGGCTTTTCTTTGCAGTAGCTTAACCCTTTAATTATTATTATCTTTAAATTATTGTCTTTTCCAACCTATTCCTTTTTTTAGTTTAATTTCTTTATCTTTTAACCTTTATGTTTCTTTAGGTTTCCCTAAAGATCATATGACTTCCGCTTGTTTTTACGATACTTCGATTTTTTTTTTTTTGCATATCTTTTACAATATTTAAGATATCATTATATTCGTTTTCATTATTTTCCCTTCTTTGCTATTTTTCAATGGATTAATATAATTTCTATTATCTATTAAGCAACTCATTATCTAATCAAACTATTTCATTCCTTATTTGGTAATACTTAAAGTAGGCTACTATCAATATATTCTTTTATTGGTTATTTATTTTACCTATCATTTTAGTCGGATTTTCAATGCAACTGTAAATACAAATACATTATCTGACAATAATGTTTGTTTTTGTTTTTAAATTTTCTCATGTAACAGCTTTATAGGCTATCTGGAGAGGAACACTATACCTAAAATCTTGAACACACTAGTCGAAAAAAATCAATTCTAGTCTCCGTGTATACAATGGATTTAGGCTGCATGGCAACCTTTTTTTTATAAACTCCGATAATGTAGAGAAACATTTTCCCCAGTGCACACTCTATGTTATCAATGCTTGAATGCCAACTTAAATCATATGACGATTAGCAAGAATTGCATTGTTTAATTTTAAGGTCTTTTGGGTAAGGCATTTCATGTCAAAGACGGGCAACAGATTGGTTACATCTTGTAAATTTGGAGCTGAATTCAAATCTGTCTTTTGTCGTATTGAATGTATCACCTTTTGGGGTTTTGATATCCTTTAAAAGCATGAAGAATTATATATCCTCATCTATACACTCGTGAAGTGTTTCAAATATATCTCTAAAATAAAATATTAATGCTATTACGTTAATTGTGAAGTATTGTTTTCCTTCATCACGGCAAGATCCCCTTTCTTGGGGCCCAGGTTAGGGATCTATCCTCGATTTTAGAAACATATACGTTGGGAAGACCAAACAGCTAAAATCTTCGAATATTAGTTAAAGTCACCTCTATCGAAATACAGCTTTTCCCATCGTTGTTCTCTTCAAAAAGACGACTCATACTAAAAGCAGGGCTAATAATAAATTCGTAATATAGGTATAGTAGAACAACAAAACTTTACGTATGCAAAAGCTTACAGTAGTCTTGAAATTATCAGTTCAATTATTACTTATCCTAAAATTTCATTAAAAAGTGGAGAAAGCTCTCAGAACTCTACAAGACGATCTTAATCAATCTGGTCACGAAGGTCGGGCTCATATGTAATTCGTTTGATATATCATAAGGAAGTTCTCGTTCAAGCACTGAATACATGAGAAAATATAAGATAAGTCAAACTGAATCACATAAAGCTACAGAAAGTTTATGATTATCAGGTAAATATTATACAACACAACAGCACGATACATGGAAA
>NC_090769.1:43250161-43252661 GCF_036898095.1 Palaemon carinicauda | reverse complement strand
ATGTCCGCCTGGTCAACAAAAAAGCATTTTCTCCAACTTTGAACTTTTGAAGTTCTACTGATTCAACTACCCGATTAGGAAGATTATTCCACAACTTGGTAATAGCTGGAATAAAACTTCTAGAGTACTGCGTAGTATTGAGCCTCAGGATGGAGAAGGCCTGGCTATTAGAATTAACTGCTTGCCTAGTATTGCGAACAGGATAGAATTGTCCAGGGAGATCTGAATGTAAAGGATGGTCAGAGTTATGAAAAATCTTATGCAACATGCATAATGAACTAATTGAACGACGGTGCCAGAGATTGATATCTAGATCAGGAATAAGAAATTTAATAGACCGTAAGTTTCTGTCCAACAAATTAAGATGAGAATCAGCAGCTGAAGACCAGACAGGAGAACAATACTCAAAACAAGGTAGAATGAAAGAATTAAAACACTTCTTCAGAATGGATTGATCACCGAAAATCTTAAAAGACTTTCTCAATAGGCCAATTTTTTGTGCAATTGAAGAAGACACAGACCTTAAATGTTTCTCAAAAGTAAATTTGCTGTCGAGAATCACACCTAAAATTTTGAAAGAGTCATACAAATTTAAAGAAACATTATCAATACTGAGATCCGGATGTTGAGGAGCCACTGTCCTTGACCTACTTACAACCATACTTTGAGTTTTGTTAGGATTCAACTTCATACCCCATAATTTGCACCATGCACTAATTTTAGCTAAATCTCTATTAAGGGATTCACCAACCCCAGATCTACATTCAGGGGATAGAATTGATGCAAAGAGAGTAGCATCATCTGCATATGCAACAAGCTTGTTTTCTAGGCCAAACCACATGTCATGTGTATATAGTATGAAAAGTAATGGGCCAAGAACACTACCCTGTGGAACACTGGATATCACATTCCTATACTCACTATGGTGCCCGTCAACAACAACTCTTTGAGATCTATTACTTAAAAAATCAATAATTACGCTAAGAAACGACCCACCCACTCCCAACGGTTTCAGTTTGAAAATAAGGGCCTCATGATTTACACGGTCAAAGGCAGCACTAAAATCAAGGCCAATCATACGCACTTCCTGACCACATTCAAGGGACTTCTGCACAACATTGGAGATCGTAAGAAGGGCATCACATGCTCCAAGGCCTTTACGAAAACCAAATTGCAAACTAGGGAGTAGATGATTACCTTCAGCAAACCTATTAAGACGTTTTGCCAGAAAACGTTCAAAAACTTTAGATAATATGGGAGTTATGGAAATTGGGCGGTAATCAGTGGGACTTGAGCTACCACAAACACATTTACATAGAGGAGTAACATTACCAATTCTCCAACAAGTGCTAAAAGCTCCTCTTCTTGCTAATTTGCGCAAAATAACAGATAACTTTGGAGCTAAGAAATCTGCTGTCTTTATAAAAAACAAAGGAAAAATACCATTTGGGTCTACACCTCCATAAGCATCAAGGTCCATCAACAGAGCTTTAATCTCACGAGATCGAAAAGCTAAACTAGTTAGTTTAGCCTCAGGAACACAGGAATGAGGAAGTTCAAGTTTTTCATTACTCTATTTACTGTCAAAAACATCAGCCAAAAGGGTTGCCTTTTCCTTTGGACAGTGAGTGACTGAGCCATCAGGTTTAAGTAAAGGAGGAACTGTTGCATCTACACCAAAGAGTGCAGATTTAAGGGTAGACCACCATTTATGTTCCTGAGTTGTACCAGAAAGGGTTTCTTTTATGGTTAAATTGTACTCCTTTTCAGTTGAGGCATAAACTCTCTGAGCAAAAGCTCGAAGCTGAGTATAGTTGTTCCAGGTCAAATCTGATCTGTTACCCTTCCAAAGGTGATAGGCCTCCTGCTTCTCCAAATAAGCACGTCTACAATCATCATTGAACCACGGTTTGTCTTTCACTCGGTACCTTAGCACACGAGAAGGGACAACAGGATCTACGCTATTATATAATTGTGACCAATTCAAGCACAAAAGATTATGCAAAATCCCCTTTTCAGTCTGCTTTGGATTTCATATAAATTTTACAAGAATATAATATATCAGGGACAGGCTGCTCAGTCTTCACTAATAATGAAATCAAGGCATGATCAGATGTCCCGACTGGAGAACCAACCTTACATGTTATAACGCCAGGGGAGTCAGTGTATACGAGGTCCAAGCAATTACCAGACCTGTGAGTAGCTTCACTTATGATTTGCTCAGAGCCTGATTCAGAGGCAAAGTCTAAAGCTCTTAAGCCATGGCGATCGGTAGGAGAGATAGAACTTAACCACTCCCTATGGTAAGCATTAAAATCACCAACAAAGACAAAAGAAGCCTTTCTATCATCTTCTTGTATCTTAGCCATAATTGTAAGAAGACAATCGAAGATAGAATCATCCATTGGAGCCTTTTGATAGAGAAGGCATGACATAGAATTAACTGCATGGCTAGTATTACCGAGCAGGATGGTACTGCTTGGGAGGATATGAATGAAGA
>NC_090769.1:43230161-43245161 GCF_036898095.1 Palaemon carinicauda | reverse complement strand
TTGGCCTTTATCCCTATTAAAGACTAATAGATTAAGAATTGATCTGGCGACTTCCCCTTCGTTTTTAACTCATTCAGTTCACACGTGAAAGAATATTGCAGTCTTTGTATGCCCTTGTTTGTATATGGTAATCATTCTGATTACTATTAATAGTATTATTTGAAGTGACATTATTAGTTTTAACGATATGTGTAGAAATTTTTCTGATCAACTTTATCATTTATCCAGAAATCATAATAATGGTATAAGAAATAATACCAATAATCAACAACTACAGTATGTATATTATGTGAATTCCAAATTGTGAAGTACATTTTGTTTAGTAGTATTAAAACATTTACAAATATTCCCCAACAGTCAAAAATTTACAGCAATATTCTAGTAACTACATAGTTTGTTCCTACTTATATATCTAGATCAGTATGTTTCCTTGGAATATATCTTTCAAGAATTACATCATATGTGTGGAGTGTGTTTATCGTAGTCTATCTGTTACTTACAGAAAGTATGAATATGTAGATTAACGTACCTTTTATGTGAAAAGAATAACGACTTTAGTTAGGATGGGAAAACTAAACTCCGCCGTAATAAAAAAGAAAATAAAATAAATCAAATTTTAGGACACACGAGTTAAAAAGAAGCGTGACGTCCTGTCGGCATCTATGATGTCACCCACTCTTACTTCCCCATCCCCAATCCTCACCCGCAATCCCCACCCCTAATCCTCCTTCCCCTTCTATGTGTTATCCCCTTGTATCCCAAGGCTTATTTATTTCTCCCCCGACGCCCGTTGACATACGTTCCAAGTCCATTTGTATAAAGACTTTAATCCTCTTAAATCAATTATGTTGTGTAAACAACATGAATGGCTGTAGGGGCGCTAAATAACTTTCGGTTTCCAGAGTCTCGCCCTCATACCCACGG
The DNA here is from genome assembly GCF_036898095.1 of Palaemon carinicauda. Classification (NCBI taxonomy): domain Eukaryota; kingdom Metazoa; phylum Arthropoda; class Malacostraca; order Decapoda; family Palaemonidae; genus Palaemon; species Palaemon carinicauda. The sequence goes on along the minus strand of NC_090769.1, from coordinate 43,244,237 downwards.
CCAAATAGGGTGTGGAATGCCGATTCTCATTACCTCTCCATTTCATTTCAACATTTCCCAACGAGGTCTTGTTCGCCTGGCTGCTTATTGCGCAATGAAACTATCTTTCATCTCATTTTTTCACTAACTCTAGACGATTTCTTATCATGTCCACGAGAGAGAGAGAGAGAGAGAGAGAGAGAGAGAGAGAGAGAGAGAGAGAGAGAGAGAGAGATTCCTTATTTTTCTTAAAACAGCTGATAGTTTGTAGGCTATTTTGCTTAGATTATGCTGACGTGATGTATGCCAGTGTAGTGAGACTTCTCAGGATTTGAGAGGCCAAGTGCTTTAATAGCTGTTCATCTGGGTGCAGTCGACTTGCTATGGTGTATTAAGAAAATATAACTGTTACAGTTATATTTCTCTCAGAAAAAAAAAAAACATTCTGAATAGCTAATTATATAGCATACAAAGGAACGAAATTTCTGACAAATTTGATGTTACTTGATAGCTGCCTTTTCAATAATATTTCCAGGACTATCACTTGCATAATATGTAAATAATGCATCCACGCATTAATTGTCTTATCTTTATTTTTCCCACTGTTATTACATTAAACCTCGCCTCTCTATATTATATTTCATTTTATCTCGCCATCTGATTCTCTGTCTCCCTTTCGATCTCCTCCCCCTAGCAAGTCCTCCTTACTCCCTCCCCACCATTCATCATCAACATATTATAGCCTCACAGTCTCAGCCGTAATACTCCTATCACCTCTATAATCTTCACTATGCCTGCCATTTTTCTTACTTCATCATATTCCAATTTATCAAGCATTGATATTCTTATGTTATGTCCCAGTATTCCCATCTCTGTTATCTCAAGATGCGCTTCCTCTCTTTGTTTTAGAACCCACGTTTCTGATCCATGCATTAACACTGATCTTATTACTGTGGTTTATATCTTGACTTTAGTACTCTTACTACCTCCCTCCACTTCCCCCAAGCTGCTTTGTCCTATTCTTAAATTCAACCTCACATCCTGCCTCCTGACTTACAGCCAATCCCAAATATCTAAAGTGCTTCACCTGCTTTATAACTGAGCCTCCACTTTCATGCATAGCTCCTGTCCCTGCCTTCCTTTAAATACCAGTAAATCCGAACCTCAATTTATACATCTAGATGAAATTCTTTTATCTCATAAATGAATGCTAATCTTCACGCTGTAATTAGATAATTCATAAGAATGAAGTCTCGAAACTCATAAAATCTTGTTTATACAAACCTGTTTTCAACCAATATTGCATTTAGAGATGACAAACCATGAACATCATCATTCTACTGATTTTATAAAACTATACTTACTGTCTATATAATGCAATGTCTTAATCTCAATTTTTGTTTAAAATACACTAAAGTTTTATTTTTTTTTATCTCATAGATTTAAATTTCTTAATGCTATCGACGTCAACTCCTACTGTTAGATTCCTCTGGCATCAAAACTGTTACATTCTAAGGTTTCATCAGTACTCTCTTATTCCTTTTTTTAGCTGTCAGAAATTTCACTTTTCTATATTTTGGAAATTTTCACCAAATATGTAATAAATAATTCAGGTTAGTCTCATGTTCAAAAATTCACACAAATTGAGTTCTTAAATCCTTTGTTAACGTTAAATTATACTTAGCAAGTTAATCTCTCCCATGCAAGTTTGTGTGTTAGAACTCATGCGTATAATATGGTTATACAGCATATCCTAATTCAGTTCGCATTACACAATCATCGCCCATTATGTCTCATAGACGATGCCTGCAACTCACTTCAGAATACAATCAACCGTCTAAACCAATATTCAGAAGTACTTTCCTATTACATCATTCTCTCTAGTTTCTATCTTCCATCCATGATAGCTTTTGCTTTCAGGTAACTTCAGTCATTTTCTTTTCATATTCTACTAGTTTAATGAGTTATTTCTTAAGATTTTAGATCATGTTCAAGGAACAGTATTGGAAATATCAATTATAGCTTAAACTGCATGTTAAATGTAGCCGCTGATTTGCTTTCTACAGAGAGAAAACATTCGTCCAATTAAAGACGACATAATTATACAATGTTCGTAAAATACCCGAAAACAAAGGAAATCAGCAAAGGTTGGTGGCTTAACCCTGCCACTTCTGACGTCTTGCAGTTAGATTTCCTGGTAATAATTAGAATAACTCTGTAACGTTCAGTGGGAAAAACAAACGTCAAACGTCAGTTTCTTTTACCACCTTATAATTCGTACCTTTTTAAGAGAATAAACGAATATAAATTAGTGAGCTAAGTTAAGATGTTAACAGTCAAATTCCTTTTTATGCCTCTATACTATTTTTCATAATATTTTTAATTCAATTCTGTTTTATTTTACGCTATTTATTTATTTATTTTTGTTCGTGCTCTGGCCCTAACGAGTGGAGCCATCTGTCAGCTATTGGCACCGGCTCAGCCACGATGTGCCGGAAACGAAACATTTGAAGATGAGAAAACTAAACAAGATGTGAATAGATTTGAATCGGGAGGGAAAAACGACAAAAAAAAAAAAAAAAAAAAAAAAAAAAAGTCAATGGGGAACACTGACGACAGAGATGTCGTTCGATGAACAATTGATAAGCAAGAAATTTGTGGATGGGTAAACAAGAGTTTAAATTATTTGTTGTTTGTACAAACAAAGACCAGAAGTTGGAGAGCTACACAGACAATAAGTAACTTGGCGTACATTGAAGCTATATGTAAAATTCTAGAAGAAATTGCGATGAAATATGGATGAAATATATGCAGCCGCAGTACAAAGATGAATGAGACGAAAATCAATTTCAGGTCTTTAGAGATTAACTGAGCTGAAGCCTTTATATTTTATATAGAACGGTCCCAACCAATCATTTGCAAAATAGGACGTCATTTATAAAGATCAACACTTCATACTTTTTGGAAGCAATTCAAACGATGAAATAAACATTCATATTTTTCATTTTTTGCTTAATTAGAAGCGTTTTGTTACTGTGCTTTTCCCCGATTTTTCGTATATAGACTTGGATTAGAATCGGAAAAAAATGAATGAAGCCTAAAGAAATTATCAGATTTTCGGGGAAATAGTTGATTAATTATTTTTCCTTTTTTTCATCATTTTGCTGTTGTCATTCTTCTCTCTTTGTTGATACGTTCAACTATCGTTTTTTTATTATTATTTTGTAAATTTCGGTTACTCTTGATTCACGTCCAAGAAGTAAAATATAAATTTCTAGAAAATTAAATCAATATCGTTATGCTGTGAATTCTGAATCATGTCCAATATTAGTATCTCCGTGAGAACAACTATTTACTACAGAGACTTTATGCATTTCCTTTTGGAATATACAGTATATGCCTACTCTCTGGTATTCTTGTTTGTATTTGATTTTAAAAATCCTATATATATCTTATTGAAAAAAGCCTCTTCCCGATATGGGTTCCCACAAGGAATAATTCATGATAATCCATTAATCCTCCTGATACCGTATATCACTCACGTCGATGACGATTTTTGACAGGTCTTCTTAGAGAGAGAGAGAGAGAGAGAGAGAGAGAGAGAGAGAGAGAGAGAGAGAGAGAGAGAGAGAGAGAGAGAGGACGAGGGGCCGGATTAGGAATCCACCCCAAATATTGAATGACAGATACATATTTTACTCTTTTCTGTTCACAGAGGCACTATGCGTATTCGGAATAAAATCTTGATTAGTGGTAAAAATTTTGCAATGAAGTGTCTAAATGTTCGAATGCCATCCCTGATAGCAATATTTTCGTCATTTAAAAATCCCTAAATTTATATATATAAATATATATATATACATATATATATACATATATATATATATATATATATATATATATATATATATATACATGCATGTATATATATATATATATATATATATATATATATATAAATATATATATATATATATATATATAATATATATATATATATATATATATATATACATGCATTTATATATATATATATATATATATATATATATATATATATATATATATGTGTGTGTGTGTGTGTGCGTGTATATATAAATATATACATATAAATAAATAAATTCTAAGGATATATATATATATATATATATATATATGTGTGTGTGTGTGTGTAAATGTATAATATATATATATATATATATATATATATATATATATATATATATATATATATATATATATATATATATATATATATATATATGCAGATATATGTATATATATATATATATATATATATATATATATATACGTGTGTGTGTACATATATGTATTTATATATATATATATATATATATATATATATATATATATATATATATATATATATATATATTTATATATATAAATATATATGTATATATATATGTGTGTGTATTTATATATATATATATGTATATATATGCAGACATATGTGCATAAGTATGTATATATACATATATATATATATATATATATATATATATATATATATATATATATATATATATATATATATATAAAACCATGTTATCCCTATTACTCGTGATTTTAATTTATTAACATTCACCACAATCATCTTTTAGTATCAAATTCACTTTGTCATGATACCACAGACCCATAAGGAAATTCTTTCCATAAGAACTTTTACTCAGCCATGAATTCAAACCTTAGCGATCGGAAAAAAAAGAAGGTATGTAGATGACTTATATTAGACCATTGTACCATAAAGGTATATAAAAGTAAATTCTGACTCATCCGATTATATTCATGTCGAATTTTTTATTTACCACTAAAAATCGAAATCAACCCATCTCTACCTACAGCTGATTGGCAAGTGTAATAATAATAATAATAATAATAATAATAATAATAATAATAATAATAATAATGCAGTTTTAAATCTTTCATCTAGATAATTTCTACAGAACATTTTTACCGTAGAAATGTAATACTTGAGTGTTTTATGATGATCCTATCACTAAAATTCGTAATTTTCTTTTATTCAAATAAGCCACAAATACCAGACCCATCGGGACATTATTTCTTATAAGTATTTCTGAGTTTTCAAGGATATAAGCCTCAGCACAGAGTAGAAATAAAGATACACCACTGGCTTTGACCACAAAGTCATAAAGCGAGTTAATTCATTATTAAAAGGTATTTGTTAGTTATTCGAATAAATGATAATAGCAAGTGTTAGTGATAAAATTGTCATGAAACAGTCAAGTGTTACATAATTATCAATCAGCTATAATTGGGAAGATATGTGGGTTTCGATTCTAAATGAAAATCCTTAATTCGGCAGGAATAAGCCGGAAACAACTCTTACATCTCTTTCTGGCTCAATAGTCTCAGTCAACTGTTTACTTTTATCACTATCAGTGCTAAGGTTCAAATCCTTGGCCTAGCAAAGGACTTATCATAAAATGAATTTCCCTAAGGATCTGTGATCTTATGGCATAGTGGATTCGATATAAAAAGGTACTTGTGGCTACGAGTCAAGTGTTAGATACTTATCAATCAACTATAATACTGGAGATGGGTTGGTTTTAATTTTAAGTACCGATCCTGATTTTAACAGGATTATATATGGAATTGGATGAATCAACTCTTCTCTGACTTTATGACTCAGTAGTGTAAGTCAACTGTTTACCTTTATTCCAATTCGACGGCTAAGTTAGAATTCTTGGATGGGCAGAAGTACTTATCATGTAAAGATTCCCTCTATAGGTCTGTGATCCCGTTGCAGAGTAAATTCTATACCAAATGATATTTTAGACACACACACACACACACACACACACACACATATATATATATATATATATATATATATATATATATATATATACATATATATATATATATATATATATATATATATATATATATATATATATATATATATATATATATATTGCCTACTTTTCTTGCCTACAGTATGACAAGCAGTGGTTGTATCACGTGGAACTTTTCCTTTTACGTTTAGTAATAAAGTTAAAGGTTTTTGACACAATGATTCTAAGTGGGAATTATCAACCCTTCTGTAATAGGAACCCAATGAAGGAATGTATTTTGATTAGATGTCTATTCGGTTATTTTTCGCTAAAAGAATGCTATTGAATAAGAACCCATAGTGAATTATTAAAATTTAGTCTTCATAAATATTTGTTGTAATAAGCTTGAAAATCCTTTTAATCTTTTATTATATTTCACATGACTTTCAATAATCTATATAAAAAATCAATTCTCTCTCTCTCTCTCTCTCTCTCTCTCTCTCTCTCTCTCTCTCTCTCTCTCTCTCTCTCTCTCTCTCGTGTGCTGGAAAGAGTACACAGATTAATGCCTTGGCATAAATTCCAGACCCAAAATTGTGTGGCCCTGATTGGCGAAGTGATGTACTTGCATGCCTGGTAGAGGTTAAGAAATCGTTCTAGTGACACGCAAGCTAGCATGCTGTCTTTCACGCCTTTCGTTTACAAACAGTAGGCCACTTATCTCTCTCTCTCTCTCTCTCTCTCTCTCTCTCTCTCTCTCTCTCTCTCTCTCTCTACCAGTAATGGGTGAAATTATCTTATTCATTTATGAAATAAGCCATATCAAACGATTTTTATAACGGTATTTTTTACCGTAAGACATTTCTTTACAATAATCATGAAATGAGAATTATAACTTCTACATTATTAAGAAATAACTTGAAAGAGAGAAAAAAATCCCGTTCAAAGATTAAAATCCTAACCAAAGTCTCCTAAAAATCTAGGATTATTTCAATATACAATTTCAAAAAAAGCTGTATCCTTACCGTATGTAATGATATAATTTAATAAAAAGAACAAATCAAATAAGCTAAAAGCTTTAATTTATGTGAGTGTGTGTGTGTGTGCGTGTGTGTAAGTGTACTGATATACACACACGTAGGCTCCACGAATGTAAACTCCTCTCAACCTCTGTTTAACTTACTCCCTATAATAAACACAGACCTTCAGATTGATGGGTCCTTCCTTGAAGCCTTGTTGTTTGACCTCACTAGAGGGCTCTCTCTCTCTCTCTCTCTCTCTCTCTCTCTCTCTCTCTCTCTCTCTCTCTCTCTCTCTCTCTCTCTCATGATGGAAAAGGAATTTGATTGAGGTGAATAACTGCAATTTCTTAAATGAACAAATAAATTAATCACGAAGACAGTTATGAAAAATATGATGATTTTGAGTGGTATCAATTCCACTTTCAAATCCAATGCAGAAAGAGAAGTACATATTCCTATTTGCTTAACTATATGTTACATTCGTATTCCCTTACCATGCATTTTCCCACCTCACAACGGCCCTATTACCTAAGATTAAAGCCCCAGCCAGCGGTGCAATCGATCAGCCAGTGAGCCTATCGATGTCCAAGACCGTCGTTACCCAAAACCAAAACTCATAACACTAATGCCAACAGGGGAATATTTATTCATGAACATTCACTTATTATCCTTTCTATCGCCAAATATCCTCGTTATCCATTTATCTTCTCTTTATCGTTCTCCCCCACCCCCGTCACCCTCCCCGTGGCTTAAACCCTCTCCCTGCAACCGTGATTCTTTATTTCTCATTCTTACCCTTCACGGGTCATTCCATATGATCCCTTATTGTTTATCCATGTATCTATTTTATCACCCCTTCTTTCTCCCTCTGAGCTATCCCTTGGCCTCTGACCCCCTTCTACCCCTACGTCAGTGCTTCGCTCCTCTTCCTCTTATTCCCTTGTGGCACAGTGATTGGAGCAGACGGTAATTGATTGAGCCAACAATCTGATAGGGGGAATCACTCCTTATAATCACCGTGCGAAAGACCATATGAAAAGCGTATGTTCTCCCAGCTCTGCGTTCTCCCCCCGCCCTCCTCTCCCTACATCCCGGGTACAGGGCAGAAGTGGCTCTCCCCTTCAGGAGGTTAGTTTCTCTTTTGTTATAAGGTACTTTTTCCCTACTGTTCTGTCTGTCCTTAACAAAGTGGCATAATTGTGTTTTTGTAGATTTGTGTTTATAAATTTTTACTGATTGTTTGTATCATTTCACCTCTCTCTCTCTCTCTCTCTCTCTCTCTCTCTCTCTCTCTCTCTCTCTCTTTCCAGTAAAATGTTTACGATAGGGGAAGATCATTCCAAAAACCCGAAGGGAAAAGCAAACTATCGTCTTTAACTACACTAGATTCATAGAAATAGGTAATTGTAAAAATGATTGATCTTAACGCAAATGAAGAGTTTTACCTATCTCTTTAAAGGGTTAAAGGCCGCTCATGAATGGCAGAGGTAAAGGACAGTGACATTGCCTTAGAAAGCAGGACAATCCCCTACAGACTGACCATATACACATATGATCAGCGCTCAAGCCCTCTCACCATCCAAGTTAAGATTAAGGAGGGCCAGGCAATGACTGCTGATGACTCAGCAGATAGACCTATAGGCTCCCTCAAACCCCCCATCCTTAGCTCGCAAGGATAGTGAGGTTGCAGCGACCAGAGGAACTAACGAGTTTGAGCGGGACTTGAACCCCAGTCTGGCAATCACCATGCAAGGACGCTACCAACAGACCACCACAAGGAGATGTAAGTCAAGGAAAACAGGAAAAAAAAGATTTCCAGAGCTTAGAAGTCGATAGAAAAGTAAAGGAAGTGGGCTGAGCAATCCAATGCTCACTGATTTCAAAAAAGTAAATATGGAAGAGGTGTCCAGAAGGGGCAAAGAGCAGAATGTAAAGAACATGGTGGTAAATGCAATGTTTCCCAGTACCCACAGATTAAAACTTAAAACTTTATAAAACGAAACTAATAGTTTATAAGAACCACTATTATTATTATTATTATTATTATTATTATTATTATTATTATTATTATTATTATTATTATTATTATTATTATTATTATTATTGTTGTTGGTGTTATTAGACAATCTACAACCATAATTTGAAAAGTAGAATGTTATAAGACCAAAGAAAAGCAGCCTAGTGCGGAAATGAAATAGAGAAGTAACAAAGACACTGTAGTGAGAAATAGTAAAAAAATCATGTTATATATTAAGGTCATCGTTAAATGGATATGTTATTAATAGGTTATGAAATGAAACTTAAGTCAGCCTGCTCAACAGAAAAGTATTTGCAACAAGTTTGAGTTGAAGTTCTACCGATTTATCTAGCAAATTGGTACAGCCTGGAAATCTCTGAATCCATAGAATGTGTATAATGATGAAAATTCTTATACAACCTGTAAAAATTACTATGAACGACGGTGACAGAAAATAATATCCAGATCAGATGTAAAGATTTTGATAGACCGCAGGTTTTTGTCTAATAAATGAAGATCATGCCGGAGAACAATATTTAGAAGCATGGTAGAATACAAGCACTAAAACATTTCATTAGGATAGATTCATGACCTGAAATATTGGAAAAATTTCTCGATATGTGATTAATTTTGGCAATTCAAGAGAGAACAGATGTGTTTCTCAACCATTAAGTTTCAATGAGGTTTAAAACCTAGAATTTTAAATTTTTTTTTATATAGTTAAAGGGACATTGTCACTAAAAACGTTGAGTTTTGTTGAGGTTCGACTTCATTCTCATAGTATTTTCTAGAATTCCATTAAGGGATTAAGAATCACAGGTTCGTATTCAGAAGTTGGAATTGATGTAAAAAGAGTGAAATCATTTGCTTATGCAACAGGCTTGTCTTCAGACTTAATACACATATCATCATGATGGTATGATACGAAAAGTATTGGACCGTGAACACTATCCAGAAAACCACCGAATATTTCATTCCCATAGTCACTGTTGTCTATAGACAACTACTCTTGAGCTTCTCATTAATCTACATACTATCGAATTCCCCAGTGAAACGGTTGCCTTTTCCGTTGGTCAGTAAATGACAGATCCATTTGGTTTAAGCAAATGTGGAACTGTTAAGTCTACTCCAAATAGTGCTGTTTTAAGAGTATCATACCATTTATGTTCAGGGGTTTTGCCAGAAATATTTTTTTTTTAATGGTCACATTGTATTCCTTTCTGTTAATGCATAAACACTCTGAGCTCTTACCTGTATATAGATATTAGAATTAGATCTAATCTATTAGACGATAAGCACCCTTCCCTCCAGATAACCATGTCTACAGTCATTATTAAACCAACTGTTTACTTTTATGTATTTTGTGGCGTTTTTTTTTTCTTTTTTAAGTGTGGCAGCTACATGAATTCAAGTGTACTTGAGTGCTTTTAACTGAAACCAATTTTTTATGTATTTTTAACACATCAATCTGGTAATTTGTTTCTATTATTTCGAGTTAAAATGCTTAAGCTGGCGAAATGAAGTCGAATATCGAAGAGACTTAATTAAAACAGTATTTTGCAGAACTGAGATGTGTTAAACGAGCAATTATAAAATTGCACTGTAATGTAGAAATTTGTTTTTATTTCCATTAGTGTTTCCATTAATAAAATAGGCCGAAATTAAGTAGAATGTACCGTATATGGTTTTGTTTAGTTTATAGAAGCAAGTAAAATTGAAGTAGGCAGGAGAGTGATTGGTACGCGTACAATTTTGGTCGCGAATAAGATTGCAGAGTAACTGGCGTTTGTTGTGATTGTAAAAAGACTCTGAAGAGATTGATGGAGAATTTGAATACTTACATGGAATATATATACATATATATATATATATATATATATATATATATATATATATATGAATGTGTATACATACATATATATATATATGTATATATATATATATATATATATATATATATATATATATATGTATGTATGTATATATATATATATATATATATATATATATATATATATATATATATATGTATATATATATGTATGTGTATACATACATATATATATATATATGTATATATATATATATATATATATATATATATATATATATATATATGTATGTATATATATATATATATATATACATACATATATATATATATATATATATATATATATATATATATACATATATATATATGTATGTGCATACATACATATATATATATATATATATATGTATATATATATATATATATATATATATATATATGTATGTATATATATATATATATATATTGGCCTAATTTAATGTTAGTATGATAGAGGTTCTGAAAGTAATGAGGCTAGCTGAGTAGAATGATAAATCTTCGTATGGAAGTTAATCCAGTAGGATCTTCAGATATAATAGAAACATAAAGTTGGATAAAAAAACTGATAAATCACATAACAAGTGGATCTAACAAAAGAAGTCTAATCTATGCGAAATATTTGAAAGAAACCATAGGTAACCATTGAATCAAAAGGCAGGATGTAAGAAGAGAGTATGTGAATAGCTTTTGATTTTGTATGTGAAAGGTTGATATCTAAAAAAATGTATATACATTAATGGAAGGAATTGTTCATGTCGTACATGTGGCATATGGTGGGCCGAAGATGTGAAAAATGTGGATAACGAAGATGTTGAAATAATATTCAAGCTACATCAGTGAATAGATGAATCAGACTACACATGCTACTGGTGGAAATTGAAAATTGGGGTCAAATAGTAAAGAACTATGGAAGGGCAGGTCAGGAAATAAGTAAAAGAACAGAGGCGATAAGCTGATAATATCAAGGATATGTGAGTTTGTAATAGATGGGGGAGAATGTTGCATTGCCCTTGTAGGAGGGGGGAGATGGATATGTGTAACAGATCAGATTGTTGTGTGGGTGTGGGAAATTAATAACGCGTTGGGTTTTCCCCAATAAGATCTCGTCATTCTTTCACTTTGAATATGATTTCGAACTTTCTCCTATTAAACTGAGGATTTGATAACCTTTCGAACCCACTCCTCCTAGCACTATCTTTCACTTAGATTCGAGCTTCTTTAACCTATGGACTTTCTATCCCAGCCCTCTCCCTTACCGTCTCGTAAAATTGCTGATATTACGTGGCAATTCATCTTATTTTCACCATAAATCAATCCGTTTTACGTTTTATATACCTATTTAATTCTTCGGAACATTCACCCTGTTACCCGTATTTTATTGCATTTATATCAATCATCAACTACTTCCATTAAGAAACTTATACTCGTCAGTTACATTATATACTCCTTACTTTCGTTTTACTGGGTAACTCTTTTCTCTTACAGAGCTTTTTCAGTAATCTTTCTACCAACCTTGTTTTAGAGACTCTATTCTCATCTCACTACACCCAATTATATGTTCACCCAAATTCTATTTCCAATCAACCCCTTCCTTCCTTCCACCATCCACTCTAATATTCATGGCTTCATCTTCCAAACATTCCTGAACCCTCGTAAATTTAGTCGTAACTACAATGCATATGTATATAGTGTATTTTATTTTAGTGAGTAACACCATGGTTTTGGTCCACTTATTTCTAGCTACCCATATTTGCATATAACCAGCATATTTCTTTCATCGGTCGGTGTAAAGTAAACTTTCACACTAGGATATTTAGGTTGATGCTATTTCAAAACTATACGACTATAATTTTTTAGAATACAGTAAAATTACAATCTATAAGTAACAATTAAAAGTGATCAATTGAAGTTCCACTAGGAAATCATGGTAGGGCAATGAATTTAATCGTTTGCATAATCCACCCCTTCTATGCCTTTTTAACGTTTTGATTTCTTCTGAATTCATTTTAAACTTTACATAGGAGTTGAAAGGATTTCAAAAAGGAAATGAAATAAAACAATATTGTATGCAATAAAAGTGAACGAAAGTAATTACTAAATAACTATAAAATAAGTAAATAAATTATGTAAACACATTGATATTTTGAAATGATTTGAAACAAGTAAAAATAGACAAACATGATACACACACACATACACACACACACACACACACACACATATATATATATATATATATATATATATATATATATATATATATATATATATATATATATATATATATATATATATATCAAATAAGCTATATATTTTAATACATTGAAGTCTGGATTCTCTTATCGACCTCGCGATCAGAGCTCCAGGCGAAATCACTCAAAGATTATAGTATGTGACCGGCCGGGTTTTCAACCCTGGTCCAAGATACTTGTATGACAGTGATACACCACTTAGCCACTAAGAAAGATTCGTGGCTAAGTGGTAGTGTCACTGTCATACAAGTGTCCTGGATCACGGTTCGAAAGCCGGCTGGTCACATACTATACTCTTTGAGTGACTTCGTCTGGGGCTCTGATCCCGAGGTTGATAAGAGATTCCAGACTTAAATGTATTAAAATATATGGCTTATTTGGAATATGAAAAACACGTTTGAATATATATATATATATATATATATATATATATATATATATATATATATATATATATATACTGTATATATATACAGTATATATATATATATATATATATATATATATATATATATATATATATATATATATATATACATATATATATATATACTGTTTATATATATATATATATATATATATATACATATATACAGTATATATATATGTATATATATATATATATATATATATATATATATATGTATATATAATTTTTTGTTTACAAGATTAAACATATTTTATGATTTTATCATAGAATTTTTGTCAAGAATTTATTCCTTCGATGTAAATTGTAATTCATATCCGATAAAGTACGCATTTTTATTTATTGATAGACTGATAATGGATTGAGAAAAAATGAAAAAAAAAACGATGCAAAATCAAAGTTGTAATGGTTATTTCTAGCTAAGCTACTCAAATGATGTTATTGGTGGTAAATGATTTATGTATTTTTTTTTTAAATTCCTTCATTAGTAACTGCCTTTTATTTTTCTATCAGGAGGCTATGGATGGATGTATTTGTGGATTTGGGTTATATAGCCCAACGATGGAGCCTGTGAGACCATTCAGCAGCTAAGTGCATCTGGAGTAAAATCCTAAAGTTAAACTGTGATGCAAAAGTTTAAAGAGATTGGCCAGTACTATGCACGAAAGGAAGCAAGAACGGAGGTAA
>NC_090769.1:43210161-43215161 GCF_036898095.1 Palaemon carinicauda | reverse complement strand
GAGCTTGATCTGGCAATCGATCTATTTATATCTGCTAAGGAAAGTGTCACCGTTTTGTGTATTACCTTCAGGGTTCTGGAAGAAATGAAAACGGCTTTGCTCTTTTTGCGAGTTAGGATGAATTTTAAAGTTTTAATCTTTATTCTTTTTTTTCTGCCAAAATCATACATTTAATACTCATCATGCAGCAAACACTGCTGAAAACTTCGATAATCATATTAAATGGAGGACGATTTAAAGAACATTCAAGTTCTCCTTCAGGTTTAATCCAGTAAGCAAAGAGGGAAAAATACTTTTTATAAGAATGAAAAAAGGTATTCTCTATAGATGTGACGTAGCTCAAAATGATATGTAGAAACAACGAGGATACAAATAAGGAAGCAAACACCCAAGGATATCAACGTACTTATAAAAAAAAATATTATATTCTTTACTTTTTAGATATATTCTTTATATAGAATCTTCAACATGAAGTATGGAAGTAAGAAAATACTTTGAAAGACCGTTTCGCTGATTTCGTATAAAATTTATAGCGAATGCCAAAGGAAATTTCTCTTTTCAGAAAAGTTTAGTGGTAGAAAAATCGGCTTTTGAAAATATTTGTTTAATTTATAAAAAAAAAAATCTTCATTTTGCTAGCCTCTATATAAATAGGTTTAGGCTTTAAACTTTGATAAACGTCTCTTATGTACCAGTTTCAGAAACACTATGCTACTGTACCAGAGCTTACATCGACTGAAAAACATACATAGTTGTTTCAAGCTATTATCATTTATTGTATCATTGTTCCTAAGCTATGCACAAGTCAACCTACATCATCTTGGTATATAGCTTAGCAAGTAATAATAATAATAATAATAATAATAATAATAATAATAATAATAATAATAATAATAATAATAATAATAATAATAATAATAAAGATTATGATATATTCTTTACCGTGCTAGTTTCTCTAGGTAATTTTATCTAAAATATTTTATCTTAATTATTCATTACTTCTCTTATACTTATTTATTTACTCATTTCCTTTCCTCATTAAGCTATTTTTCACTGTTGAAACCCAAGGGCTTGTAGCACCCTGTTTTTCCACGTAGGATTGTAGCTTAGCTAATAATAATAATAATAATAATAACAATAATAATAATAATAATAATAATAATAATAATAATAATAATAATAATAATAATAATAATAATAAAGTTTTGAATATATGATATAATTATTTACTTTAGTTCTGTCTGGGAGCATAATGTAAATCTCTTCGTGCCAGCTTTTGTAATTTGTACATATGATTAATTATTACCTCATATTATTATTTATTATAGGCATTGTACAGATGTTGGTATTCTTTTACTTAGTAGGGTTCTTCATAGTAAAAGGTTACAATACCTGGTAACTTTTCATACGAATAACTGCCAAAGTAAAGGAATATTCACAATTGTTTTAACTATTACAGAAAATCATTGATCAAGACATCAGAAACATGTATTCGTTTTTATCAGTGATTGCAAATAATGACTTTACTTGAGTACGAACTATTGTCAAATCTAGCTACCAGTCTAATGGAATCTTTCCAATACAGTTTTCCAAACATTACGAAAATCAAGTTATTACTAATTTGTTATTGTTCATTCAATAAATCTATGCAAATACAGTAATACGTAAACTTTTTTTATTTCCTTTTGTTTTCCGTGTTTATAGATAGATATAGAAGAAAATTTCTTGCTGTGCAAATTTTAGACAGGCACTCAATTCAAGTTAAAGTAACGAAATAATATTTTCTTTTTTTTCAGTCTCAATAACCAAAACGTATATTTAGATATCATGATATATCTTTCGTGTATTTTAGCAGGGTTTATATTTTATGAAAAATCTATCGATCATGATATTCAAAATATTATTTATTTTACATACCGATGTTCACAGACACTTATGCTAATAAGGTCTATGAATAATAGATATATCCAATTATCAAAACTTAATATAAGTATCCTTATTTCAAGGCTTGTAGATAACACAATAATCCAGTTATCGAAGTATTGTAAGCTTCTTTATTATATTTCAGCGCTATGTACAAAATTAGATCCCGTTATCATAGGGTTATATTCGATTTATACTGTTGTTTTATTAGTAAAATATAAATCTGATTGTCACAACAAAGAATCATCTTTATTCTAAGAGGTTTTTTTTTTTTCGAATGATAAAAGGGCTAGTATTCTATTTTTCCTTATCTTTAACATACATTCTTGGAAATACAAATATCTGACTTTTCTTGTTGTCGATGTCATCACGGTTTAAATACTATAATTTCTGGATAGTATTGAGTGAATGTGGTGGTATTGAGTATCTCTCAGCAAAAACTACTTACTAATAAAGATATATTGCACTTCATTCTATGAGAGCTCTCTCGGTTCCATTCCTTTTGTGGGAATCCATACCTACTAATATTGTAATAATTTTTGTTTTTAAATCCCTTTGCGCAACAATTCTCCAGTCTTTTTCAAACCTTGATTGGCACATATAGGTTACTTCAAATATTATCTTTAAATCTTATTTTCTGACAGCCTTTATCCATATACTAACACTCTAACAGCTTTCTTTACTACCATGGTCAGATACCCATACAGACCCTGCACTTTAACATTTTTTTTCGCCTTCACCAATTTGAACACTGCAATTGCCATCCCATTCCTATCTCTACAACTTTCAGCTATACCAGAAACAATAACTGATTTCCTTCCAATTCTTAAAGACAGTGCCCTTTTCATCTGTTTCATAATGCTTAGAGACATCCTGCTATCTCTTCTTTAACAAATTACAATTCACTTATATCTTTTTTTTTCTTCTTCATCACTTCTGTAAAATCAGCACGGGGATGAAGCTACAAAAACCATACCAAGGCCACTTGATTATTTTCACGAGAATCCTAGTAGCAAAAAAAAAAAAAAGCACAAATTTTCGATTTTCTGCATTTCACATCAGTGAAGAGAATGGGTGACCATCTGCCATAAAACAGCATTTTTCCTTGCAAGGGCATATGGCCATTGTTAGGTGGACCTCTGCCTTAAGTAACAGTATTTCTGTATCCCAAACCATTGGCATTTCCTAGGACAGGAGCGTCTAAGCTATTTCACTCACAGCCACCATGGTAATATTTCGTGTTATGTAAAGTGACCTGACATTCATGGTTACCATTGGGTTCATTTTAGTGACCATTTCCTCCCTTGAAGATTTCCACAGACCTTTTCCATTTGTTCCTCTGCCTTGAGGTATAGTTGCATTGAAATTACAAGCCATTGATTGTCCTTCCTAGGAGAGTAGAGTCCATATAAAAATGCTTTTAGTCATTACAACCAATCCATATTCGCTATCTCTGAATATATATATATATATATATATATATATATATATATATATATATATATATATACATATATATATATATATATATATATATATATATATATATATATATATATATATATATATATATTCCTTTCTGAGTGGGGATACCTTAACGTGGAAAAAAAGTTTGTGCATTACTATGTTTTTCAAGGCTGTAGACTACTAGTCAGGGCCACTCAAACTAGGTTGGTTTGCTGTGAATGAGCAGACTAAAGTCTCCAAGCATCACCAGTCTGCAGTGCCCACCGTGATGAAGATAATGGCTAAACCTCAGGCATGCATAAGACATATATGTTACTGTATGGACATGAGTCGTGGTATGACAATGAAACATTATCCAATAGATTTTGTTGATTTGAGAATAAAGCCTTCAGAAGGATATTTGGGGTTAAATGGCAGGGCAGGATTAGAAATTAACTTATAAGAGAGATTACTTAAGTGACATATGTGGAGGAGATCATGGTGAGGGGTAAATAGATATGGTTTGGTCATGCTCTTCGCACTTACCAAGAGAGATTAGTTCACCAAACTTTCAACTGGGATCCACAAGGCACTAAAAGATTTGGAAGACACAAGCCTTCATGGTTGAGGACTATGAAGCGTTAAGTAGGAGATGAGGAATGGAGAACTATAGATTTAAAAGATCAAGATAGAGACGACTGGCGAAATATAACTGAAGAGCCTCATATATGTCATAGGCATGATTGGGGTTTGGCCATGATCCTCATCACGATGGGAACTGCGGATTGGAGATGGTGGGATACTTTAGACTGATCGTTCACAGGAAACCAGCCCAGTATTAGTGGTCCTGACTAGTACAGCCTTGCTGATCATGGTGATGCACAAACCCTTTCGCCATGTTAAGGTATCCCCGCTCGGAAAGGGATACATATATACTGTATATATATATATATATATATATATATATATATATATATATATATATATATATATATATATATATATATATATATACATATATGTATATATATATATGTATGTATATATCTGTGTGTTTATATATTTATATATACACGCACAAATACACACACACACACACACACACACATATATATATATATATATATATATATATATATATATATATATATATACATTAATGTCTATGTGTGTGGTTATTTGTGGATTCCTGTTTGTAGGCTATACATTATGTGTATTCATTGATAAACCAAAAAAATTCATATCTTAGAATCTTTATCGATCAACACATTATTCGAAGGTGTGCTGTAATCGCTGTTGCTTACTGAAGTAACATTCACGCATAATAGTCTGCTTTAAAAGTCTTAACCAAAATCCATTGATGATGGACAGTTTCACTTCATGTAGAACGGAGGCTCCTCCTTGCTCATTAATCAGATGAAGAGCTTCGGATGCACCCGGCAGCCATCTTGGATGAAGGGTAACCTTACACTTTCGAAAAAATTCTTGGTATGGTTCACACTAGGGTCTCTCTCTCTCTCTCTCTCTCTCTCTCTCTCTCTCTCTCTCTCTCTCTCTCTCTCTCTCTCTCTCTCTCTATGACCTCGTCTGTGATTGATGTAAACAGTATGAGCAGCAGAGGGTTCTATGTA